>NW_027272172.1:0-129543 GCF_040938485.1 Diadema antillarum
ATACAGAATGAGATTAAAGGGACAGACTATGAACTTCTGAATATCCTTATCATTCAAAAGTCTCCTGTTGCATCACATACATGTACATGTAGCTTTCAATAGTGGTGCCAAATTTGTACTTGCTACACGAGGTCAATGTAGACATTAGTATTCAATTATAAATTAGTTTGCATACATGAAGTACAGTGTCAAAAATACTCTGTGCTGCTAATACATAAAAATCACAGAACTAGCGAGTCCATAAACTGAGCAAATGGGAAATTGTATCACTGCATGGAGCACGTTTATGTCTGTATATGACTTACAAATTAAACTTACAATAAGTACATAAATTGCAAGGAATTATTCACGTCTCTTGATGGCACTGTGTTCCAAATAGACTTTCTTTAGAAGTCAGATTTATGAAAAAAAAAATATGGCCTTAGAAAGTGCTTTGCAATCAATGAAACACAACTTAAAAATGATACCAATTTAGCATATCATAAACCAGGCTGTCATACAGGAGCCCGCTTGTCAAGGGTATATAATGGCCATCTTAACTACAACTCACTGTCACACGTCAGATAACAAGTTTTTCTCTGCCATTAAAATACAATGCAAGAGAACAAATGTCCTCTGTCCCATTTCAAAAACAAATCAATTTCAACAGATGTTTTTGAAATCTAACATAGTTATTACAACAGTTTCTCATCTCTGGATTGTGTGCACCTATCTTTCATCATGTTTACATAAATACAATGTACTTCTTTTTACATGATTACAGTCAACCTATGATGTATTTATGCACACACAATGTACACTACACTGAAGCAAACTAACTGCTAAGTGAAGTAGATGTGAAACAAGAGAACAATTGAAGTGTCATTCAAGCAACAGATCTCACTGTTGCATGTCTGCCAAAATACAATGTATACCAGGGGGGCATTTCATGAAGCGTTTTGTCAGATATTTTGTCTGACAAAATGTTAAAAGCTACTGAAATCCTTGCATCTGATTGGCAGAGAGCAAATTTGTCAAGTTGTCGGACAACAATGCTTCATGAAATGCCCCCGCTTCTGTTCTACTTCTTTCCTTCCCTCTGTTTTTTCTATTTACTCTTTAAAACTATTTCCAACCACATTCATGAAATAACTGAATGTACTCTGTCACAAAATCAGAAGGTATGTAAGCATTCATTGTTACAAAAGTTACTTGTACATTTGTACATTTTGTATTTTTGTACATCATGGGGGACAGGGATATCTCTGCTTGTACATGTAAATGTTGACAGGCTCAACAGGCAAATAAGCCGGCCAACAATATACTCGTACACAAATTGTTGATAGCCCATCCCTTCCATCAATGCATAAAGACTACCCTATGTAAATCATCCCAGAATAAATCATGAATGATCATTAAAAATTAATCTTAATTCATGTACAGTGTAGCAACACAACACCAACAGAATCAATCTACAAAATGATAATAAGCATCGTACAAAAAAAAAATGATATGAAAGAAAGACAACACCCCCAAGAAAATCAAAATAAGTCAAAAGATGATTGATTGCTTACCACACAGCTCGCCTCGTATATCCTCGTCAGCTTTGGTCTGATGAATGGGCTGTAGATGTTCAAAGATCAAAGGCCCGATATCAGTTACTTCATCTAACAATACTGCTATCATGATGACCATAATCATGTGTGAGTGTGGAGAAGAAATATAAATCATTTATGAGTCAATTTTAACCACTATGACAAAGTTAAAATGTGTACTCACTTTGCCTTTTTGTTTCTTGAACTGCAGTATAGCAACACAATCAGACCCTAGTCTACATCTGTTTCAGTTTTCATTTTGATTTTACATTTTTACAAAATAATCAAATCATTGTGAAAATACAACATTCCCATCAAAATACTGACAAAAGTACTAAGAGATATAAATATGTGTGTAATACACATAGACATTATATATTAATGTTCTCAAGATAACATACAGGTGGAGGAGACCGCGTTATCAATTATAGCAATTTGCTTGACCTGGATAATGGCCCATGGGCGATGTGTTATCTTATATCCCTTTTCTTTGACTGAAAGAACATATTAACACATAACAAGTCAACAACTTGAACTTCAAGTATTTTCAATGTCTATTCATCTGCTGATATTACTTTAGAATAAGCTGGTAAACATGGCAAGGGAAGAAAGCCCCAAGCCATTTCTCACTGAATGCGGACATTTAACAACACAGTCTTGATTTACGCATAGTGTGGCTAATTTCCAACTTAGACCCTGCCAAGAAATTACATGGATTAGAAAAATATCTGGTTAATCTTTCTCCCATATTATTCAAAATGAAGGTCTATTTCGTTGATTAGTATCCCTGAAGTTATGTCAGAGAAACACTGGTTGGAAAGGCCCACTGGCCACATTGTGATTTTGATTGTTTTGGGGGTTTTTTCCAAGCCTGCATGACATCTTAGGGAAGAAAATCTGCAATGATCTGGGGAAAGCTTTACTTGTTGTACAGTTGTACTCTTGAATTGCACTTCTTGTGTTTGTTTGTTCGTTATCTCTTGTTAAACGTCGAATACCTGTTGCTGATATACCAGTAAATAACAATTACCTAAATGTACAAGTACGCTAGTTTGGTTTGATATTCCCACAACTGTTACAGTTGACTGATATGAAGGCTAGCGCTAACAGGACTGTTTTAGCTTTTCTTCAGATGTAGGGTAGACTCCATACTAAAGTATTCATGCAATTCTCAGCTAGGCACCTATCCCTTAGAACTTCCCCTTGGGCACCGTTTCTGGCGTTTGTTCTAGAGTACCAACCTCAAACAACAATTCCAACAATTAGCTTTCCGGTTCCAAGTAAAATGTACGAATTACAGTAGACAACGATAGACCTATATTGTCGCACGAACGATCGCGATCACGACGTACCTGGTTTGTCGCCATAGAAATATCTGAATAGGAAGTGGAATCTGTCTTGCAAGATCCTTTGGATCATCTCCCGACTTCTTCCTTTTCACCATTTTCGCTTTCCTCTAATTACGTCTTCTTCAGCCTGCTATTCCAAGATTACAGTTTTCCGATCATGATTGTTCCAATATTGGAAAAGATTTACGCTAGCTATTCGCACATCCACGTCATTTTAGCCGCTCTTCATCCGCGACCGAGAAGCCAGATCGGCGATGTTTACGGGATTCTGAAGGCCGAAAACTGTGGCGAAAATGTCGCTAGGCATTTGGCCTTCTTCACATCGAATCCGTACCGGGCAAAGTTGCTGGTGTGACGTGAGCATACAGGCTGAAACTTTCTTGGCTGTGGCGAATAACGTGCCTGCTGCAGCTGCAGTCGTGTGTTTGCGTACGATGTGTGTGTGTCTGTGAGTCTGTGTGTGCCCGTGCGAACTGCACTGTACATCTCACAACGCTCCCATCCTCTTCATCCTCTGGATGTTCGCAACATCCAGCCGGCCACAGTCAAGCACGCATGCAGTGCCAGGAGGCCATGCGAACGGGGGTTTGTTGGACCACTGCTCTAAAACTGAGTATTATGTACCTTGCATGGTTCATGTTCCATACCAGAGTACAATTGTACTGAACTAGTAGTATCTCCAGAATGCTACAAACGTGTCGATTTTCAGTGCAAAGTAAATATTTTCAAACCTTATAACACAAGCGAATGTAAATTATCAAAAGTGATCTCCAGCTACGAAACTTGCACGATTTCTCATTTTGCGAGATTATAGCAGACATCGACCTTGATGCACGCCGTCAAAAGTTACTACGGGTATGCAGTATATGTAATAGTCTATCAATAGATATGATATACTATAGATAGATAGATAGATAAATAGATAGATAGATAGATAGATAGATAGATAGATAGATAGATAGATAGATAGATAGGTGGATAGTAAAGATAAGCAGGTAGATATAAAGATATAGATAGATTAGATAGTAATAGATATGGGTATTTAATAGATAGATGGATAGGTAGAAAAATGGTAAGATAGGTAGATAGATAGATAGATAGATAGAATAGATATATAAATAGGTATATAGATGGATAAAGACAGGTAGATATATAGATAGATAAATGAATAAAGAGATAGGTAGATAGGTAGGTTATAGATAGGTAGAAAGATATAATATAGATTAGATAGATAGATAGATAGATAGATAGATAGATAGATAGATAGATATAGATATAGGTAGACAGATAGAGGTCGTTATCGCTCTTGATAGATAGAGATAACATAGAATAGATAATGGCGATAACATAGAAAGCCATCTTCCTTCAAGTCATCTGAAAGGCACGCCCTTGTAATAGTGTCAACATTTTCTGGAAGCCATAGTGCACTGAGCAATATATGCCATCACGCTTGCCAGTTTCCATGATATATTCTTCTACTTTTCCTCCTCGTGATCCTTTCAGTAAGTTTCTCTTCTGCTTCTATTATCTTCGTCACCTCCTCATCCCTCTTTGATTTTCCATCACTCCATCGTTCATGTCCCTATTATTATTACTTTCCCTTATAATTTTTCTTGTGTAATTCGTTGTTTGAAATCTTTGAAGGATTCCGTGGCGGTTAGAACGTTGGGTGGGATAGAAGGCTTAACGGTGCACCACGTATATCTTTCTAGAGGGTGTATTATTTGTGTTTGGCCCTGAAAAGAGCCTATATACCCGGGCCAGTCCCGACGTTTCGGCAAGCATGCTCTTGCCGTTCTCAAGGGAATGAACAGTATATATTGAACACATACCCTGGAAAGAATACGTGGTGCACCGATAGGCCTTCTACCACCCAATTCGTTGTTTGTTAATTGCCTTTGCAATAATAAATCCTTGTTTCCTTCCTTTTCCTGCTTTCATTCATTCATCTCCCAATGTTATCACTAATGGACCTCCTCCTGAAAGTAGGCCCTAACTGTTTAATTCTTCATTCCCCTATATTATCCCCTCCATTCAGTTTCTCGGCGATTTTGTAGATTTTTAGCCAGCGTTTCGATCAGGCTTGTTATCTTCCCTATGGAGTTCTTCTGCCATCCAGTGTACGATTTACTGTATAGTTAATGTATTCGGCCCTGTGTCATAATATCATTGTGTGGTTCCTTTCTGCATGGCTTTTGATGTTCTCGGGTGCTATAGAAACCTCACATGAATTAAGTTCATGAGAGTCTATAACAGACAACATCGGACGATAGATTGTTATAAACTATCAGTTCATGCCCTTGGGGGTGTTTCATCAACGTTTGTCAGCGCTGACAATTTCAGCAAAATCCTTGGTTTTGATTGGATGAGATGCTCTGGTCACTGACTGTTATACTATGGTGATTGTCAGCGCTGACAAACGTTGATGAAACACCCCCTGGTTACTGGTTCCTTGAATTCCACTGAAGATATAGCATTACTGTGGATAATACTCACTGTTTACAGCATCACACCCCTTCCGAAATACCCCGGGTCTCTCTCTCTCTCTCTCACACACACACACACACACACACACACACACGCGCGCGCGCGCAACATATAGGCTATATATATATATATATATATATATATATATATATATATATATATCACGAATAAGATGCCTATCGTATACGTAATCCGTATGAGAGATCCTGCACATCGTATGTTAATCGTGATGCAGTGTTCAAGATTACATTCACTTCAATTTATTTGAAATCAATTTTATTCAAATTCATGAAATTCTTCTGTCGAGATGTTTTCTTTGCAACTGATCGTCAAATTGCTCTACATCGACGTATATAAGCACTGAATATGATCAGTGTTTTAGTAGTAGCCATGATAAAAGAAATCATGGGCGTATATACATACTCGAGCAGGATTCGAATTTGAATAATACGCACTACCCGCTGCTTGCTATAAAGATTAGAATCAACATTAACTGCTGTCGGGCGGAAGCTCGGTGATCTAGTGGAGATGACGCCTGTCCGGAGATCAGGAGGTCGTAGGTTTGAATCCTGCTCGAGTATGTACACCCATGATTTCTGTTATTATGGCTACTACTACTCTCTAAAAAAAATCGAGTGAAAATTTTCACTCTAAAAAGAGTGAATACAAAAAAGAGTGAATTTCGAGTGAAATTGGAGTGAATTTCGAGTGAAAATGCTCATTTTCACTCATTTTGGAGTGACGTCAGGGATCACTCGAAGATTTTGGAGTGATCCCTGACGTCACTCCAAAATGAGTGAAAATGAACATTTTCACTCGAAATTCACTCCAATTTCACTCGAAATTCACTCCAATTTCACTCGAAATTCACTCTTTTTTGTATTCACTCTTTTTAGAGTGAAAATTTTCACTCGATTTTTTTTAGAGAGTAAAACACTGATCAATTCAGCGCTTATTTACGTCGATGTATTAAATAGCGCCAATTTGTCAATCAGTTGCAAATCAATTTTACTTCAAATATTTTATCTTTAACCCATACAATTGCAATAACAAACAAACAATAGGCCCTATAATACCAAAAACATAAACAAACAGATTATGAACTATTATCGGAAAAAGAGAGGTCCATGTTGCATGTAGGCCTACGCGTGATTTACAAAGTGTTTGTGAAAAGTGTTCAGAGACAATACATGCACGATTCACGCTAGTCGAGTAACTTTTTTTTTTAAAGCATGATGGAAAGGAAACGCCCCTAATGATGTTCTTCATATCACGTTTTGGTTAATGATCGTGATTATGCACCCCTCACCTATCTTTCTTCTCTCTCTCCCTCTCTCTCCATCTCTCTCTCTCACCCCTCTCTCTTCTCTCTGTAATTGTCATCTTCCTCCACACTAAATTTGCTTTTCCAAATCTGTTAGAAAACACCTTAATGAAAGTCTATTGATCTCACAATTATTGAGTGCAAAACTTTTCCCTCATTTAAATTGCTATTTGAATATGAAATATTTAGTTTTAAAGTAAATAATTCCATAGGAATCACGTTTATGGCTTTTCATAATAGATCTGTTTGTGATCAAACCACTTTTCTTATGTATACACATTTTTTGGTCTTTATGTTAGACTATTAAAAAAAATATAACATTGTTATGCCTCCTCAAAATCCTCTACGAGAAAACACCCTTAACAATGTCCGTCCATTTCTTTTTATTTCATAATCCATTGTAAAATATTCATCAGATTTTAAATTCTGTATAGGACCTATCTGAGAACAAGAGACTTGTTTTTACAGAAATATACATTGTAACAGTATTGGAACCCGGCACTTGAACTTATATTAGATGGAAAGCATTATTCTTTTCTTTCTTGATGTGATCCGGGTACTTTTCTCATGTCCACTTATTAACTTGGTGTGCTTAATCTGAATTTATCAAAATTTTGATATTGCTTTACATTGTGATATCCTGTAACATGTTTCCTGTATGTTTCCTCATGTGCTTCCAACTGTGAAGGGCCATTTTGAATTAATTTTGCCCCTCGCCGGCAACTTATTAGAGAAGCACATCAGGGAATCCCGATTTCTCGTGTATTGTAACCATGCTTTGTTTTGTTTTGTTTTTGTTTTTGTTTTTTTACTTTACACTTATTTTGTGACTTCTGCATTGTCATCTGGAAATGCAGTACAAATTAACAGATACCAGTAAAACTTCACCAGGTATCACCTTATACCAGCAGACTTCAAATTGGTATCACTCTGATA
Source organism: Diadema antillarum (assembly GCF_040938485.1). NCBI lineage: Eukaryota > Metazoa > Echinodermata > Echinoidea > Diadematoida > Diadematidae > Diadema > Diadema antillarum. Next base: position 7,671 of record NW_027272172.1, read on the forward strand.
CACGGTGAGACTTGAACTGGTATCAACTGGTACCACCATTAAGACTTCAACACTGATGGCAGCAACTGTTACCAACTAGTACAGAGTGATACTTGAACCGGTATCAACTATCCACCAGTAGACTTTTACTGGTGTCAACTGGTAACTGAAGCATGCAGTGCGACTTCAACTGGTATAAACTGGTACCAGTATGACTTCAACTGGTATCAACTTGTTTCCATTAGAATTGCTTATTTTGTTACTGGAAAGTTGGAGGTGCCTTCTGGTTTCAACTGGTACCAGCTGAAACCAGTAAAGACCAGTTAAAACCAGTAAAGACCAGTTAAAAATGTTACCTGGTCTGTATCGGGTTTTTTTTCGACCTGGGTAATGATTATAATTCCTAATACTAGGCCTACTACTTTTTCACCATCTTCCTCCTCTTGTTCCTTCTTCCCGTCTATTTGTAACTCCTCCGTCTATTTTCTTATGCTCTCTTTCCTATTTTATTCTTGACTGCATGGATATGTGAATATTATTTTATATGAACAACAACAAAAAAAATCATCACCAAAATGCATATAGTTATAAATAGATCAAAGTCATTTTCACTTTTTCAAACGATAACCGGTTTCACTTTCCGAAAGCCTTTTAAAAGGTCTATTCAGGGACTCCCAGGACGGATCCAGGAATTCCGTAAAGGGGAGGCGCCTTTACAAAATAAGTTAATGGGGGGGGGGGGCATGCCTGGTGCCTCAGCCCCATTTTTTCTTTTAATTTCTTTTGTTTTAACAAAAATAAAGAGGGGGCGCGCCCGAACTCGTTTTTTTTTTTTTTTTTTTTTTTTTTTGACGGCACAGATTGGGGCAAGCACGTATTAAACCTATGGGAAACACGTTGGGTTAGGGTTAGGGTTTAGGGTTAGGGTTAGGGTTAGGGTCCCCAATCTGTGCCGTCTAAAAAAACACGCCGCCCGGACCAGGTGGGCCCCCTCTGGATCCGCCCAGTGCCGTATATAAAGAACGGTATTGGATCCGCCGATGGAAATTTTAGTTGCTTTCCGCCTGTTACGGAGTAGTGAGTAACGCAAACTGCTACATGTTTTGCAATGGAGCTGGTGCTCAGCTGAGTACCTCGCTGATAATAATCTTTTGCGTTATAGGATACCGCGAGATGGCGCTATAACATTTCACGTTTGCAAGTGGGATTGCACTCGTACATAACTCCACTCGAGTACGAGTGGAGTGCGTCTTGATCTTGTAGTTGCGCACAGCTAGCTGTCCATTGCTCTTCCGATCGCCGATCGCTCGCGCGTGAATTTGAGAGCGAGAGACGAAAAATCGCGCGCTGGCGGAACGGTGTGTGTCTTCAGTACGTAGTAGATCGGGGGTCTGAATCTGCCACACCGCCAAATATAAATACATGGGACCAAGCACAACCTGCTAATTACCGAGTATTGATGTGGCTACAACTGTCTCAACCTAATTTCAACTGGAAGATAGCAACTAAAATCTATGATATACGATGAGCAGTTTAGAAAGATTCCGGGGTTTAGTCCAAAGCTACATTAGCAAGGTGAGTAAATGCATGATCATTGTATTTTTGTACTCTTACAACGTTGTGTAGGTGTGTAAACGTTAAAGAATCCTCCTACACAAGTTACAACGTGTGCTGTAAAGGCTCTATTGGGATTGCAAATGCCAAAATAGTAAACATGTAACGTTAGGCATGTCAAACATATAACTCAATTTTTAGAGTCTGTAGACTGTACTATCATTTTTTTTGTTTGTTTTACAGTTGTAATGGACTCCAAATTGCTAGTGCCAAAGTTTACTTTTAATTTTACACGAAGCCGATTCAATAAGCGATAAAGTGGTCGATGGACTAATGTTTAATAGACAGGTCTATATTATATACGGTATTTAGGGCCATCCTTAGGCCTATATAACCAGTAGGGGCAAGCATGGTATTACCGGACGCATGGTATTACCGGACACGCACATTTTTGCGTACTAATGACATTCTGTACGCGCGAGACTTCGTAGATTAGCCTCACAGAAACTTTGTGTGGAACGAAATTGCAAAAAACGCCACATAAAAATGTAAAAACACGAAAAAATTCACATTTTACCTCAAATTTATAGTTGAGTGACCCGCACCTCGTCATAGTTAATATTTATGCATGTTTGAATCACATTTCGCGACTGAAATTCAATGAAATCCCACTCACATACAGGAAAAATGCTGAAGATTCTATTAGAACCAAAAGTTCACTGATCAATATCGGAAATTTGTAGCTATCCTCCTCAAACGCGACGAACGATGCGGAATACTAGTAGTTGTGCGCTAAGGGGCACGTAACTCATCGCCCGCGCATGCAGCTCCCATAGACAAAGCACGTATACTCTAACCAGTTGTCGATATCTCACAAGGTTTTATTGCGTGAACTGTTCGAAATGGTCAAGACAGACATTTTACTGTAAAATACGAAATTTGAGCCTCATTTGCCGATTTTTTTTTTTGTCATCCGCTCGGTGAGAATGTGTACGGTGATTTGTGGGATGAATTGTGATTCTGGTGCAAGGATTAGGTGCGAAAGACCTCGATTATTCGATTACGAAAATCGCGTCCGGTAATACAATGCGATTTTGCACCGCGAAAAAAACCACTATTTTTAGAGGGGTATGTTTGAAGCATATTTTCTAAAAACTGGAACGAAGAATTGACATAAGTTGGCTGAATTCGTAATTTCCATGAGTCTGTGAATAAGTGGTGTTATTTTTAGCCAAATTTCATTCTATGAGTACGGAATTCAAAGCCACAAAGAAAAGCGTCCGGTAATAGGATGTGCCACCCTATATAGTATTATTTGTGTTTGTACATGATGTATCTTACTTGAACAAAATAGGCAATGTTAATGGGATATATTATTGTTGTTTGCCAGATACGAGGAAGGGAAGGTAGACGTGGTGACAAATATGAAATGTGAAAGAGCATAATTCTAAGAGGAATTCATAGTTTACTGGTTGAAATTTGGTTTTGAAATGGCTGAGATATCCAAAAACAAAGAGGTCCTAAGTAATAAAACTAGGATCCCACCTTTTAGGACCACTTTATTTTGTTTTTGGATATTTCAGCCATTTCAAAACTGAATTTCATCAAGTAGATAAACTTTGAATTCCTCGTAGAATTGTATATGTTCTCCTTCATATTTCATATAAGAGTTTTCTAACAATCTCACAAAAAGTTAAAACCCTGAATCCCCATTGCCATCTCATGTAGAATTATTCTGATGTACATTGTTTATTATTGTCTGAAAATTTTACTGCTGCAGTGTAAGAAAAAAAAATTTGAACAAAATTTGTCGATAAATTAGATGGCATTCATTCAGTAGATTTCAGTTCAAACCTTTGTGACTGTAGCACTGTACATTTGTAGGTGCATAGCCATTTTTTTTTTTTTCTGGTGTAGAACCATCTACCGGTACAAATGATATTGTAATGATACAATTCTTTAATTTTTCATGGCCAATAACTGGTGCCTGCTTTGCTTACTCCTGTTTGTTTTACATCATGACAGCACCAGTATGACAGTGCTGTGTTCTGGGCAGACAAGGCAGTAACACTCTCAAAAGGTGAGTTTTACTTTTAAATACTGTAAACGTCAATATTTTCGCGCGATTAATTTTTCGCGCTGAGTGGCTCGAAAACGTATTCGCGGGTTCTTAAATTCGCGCTCCGCAGCAGGTTACTTTACTGTAGTACACATTCACTGCTTTCATCCAAAGCCTCTGCTACATAGCTTGCTATGCCAGCGTACGACAAGCGACGTAGCGAGCGGCTCGACTGCGAGTACAAGCACTCAAATACGTAGTACAGCTGTGACTCTAGTACCGTAGTCACGGGGGACTGTAGCATCGATGCGTGCGGTGCACACATGCATGCTACAGTACACAGCAATCTAGGGTATCGTCTCTTCGCACAGTATTAGTAGCGTAAACATGCCTGTACATTGTACTACGTAGCAGTATCATCGATGAAGCGCACACAATTCATCCCGTTCAAAATGTGCGTAGAAAATTGTGAAGATATATTCGCGCGTTTTTGAATTCGCGCTAGCCTAGCGTAGCGCGAAATCCGCGAAAATTAATGTACCGCAAAAATTTCCACGTTTACAGTATATCAAAGTTGATTTATCAATGTTAATTCCACAATTTTAAAAAAAATGAAAAGTACATGTTGCCTTGACTTGTTGAAGGTTATATCATTCCCCCTGTTTTCTGAAGGTGGTAATAAGTCAAATGCTCTTTTAATAATTATGCTAGAAAAAGGAAAATATTTTTAAGTCTCTTCAGATTTTCTTATATCATCCTGCAGTGACCTCCCAAACTGTTGTAGTTTTCTCATTAAGCAATGGCATTACCAAAATGTAAAAATTCATAACTTTTTAACAGATAGTTCAATTTTCCTTTATTAAGTTTAACTGCGCTACATGGTTTTTTTTTGTTTTGAATTATTTGCTGGGTTCACTCAATCCACATCATATCGTCTGTTGAGAATGAGACGGGCTTTAAGTTGTCTCGACCACTATGGGTTTTGTGATCACTTAACGCCCTTATCATTCTCAAGCGACGATATTTGGGTTTCATTCCCCCTTAACTCATGCTCTTGAAAGAGTGTAACACATCAATTGTGTCCATTGGCCCTTAACCCGTTGAGGACAAGTCCCGAGTATACTCGGGCAAGGGTCTATGGGAAATGCGTGTTGTAGCAAAATCAAACAGTCCTCAATGGGTTAAACATGAACCTTTGCACTGCACATATATACAATTTTTACTTATGTTCACTTCCCTCGTCCTCTATTTTGCAGGTGACCCTGAAGATGTGTACATGTTAGCTCAGAGTCTCTACCTAACAAGGCAATACCACAGAGCAGCTCATCTAATCAGGAACAGAAGACTTGATAAGGTATTAACCTGTTCCATACTGACTTCTGAAATCCAGATAGACTTGATACACAAGCCACCAGGTTCCTGTAGGGAACGGGTTAAATGCATATATATCTTCCCTCCTTGCCCCCCCCCCCCCCCCTCCCCAAAAAAAAGAAGAAACAGGCATAAAGGATTTAGTTTTGAGCCTGAAAGAATCTGCCTGTATTCTGTGAAGAGACAGGAAAATATCTATCCAGAGTATTAGGTAGATCAACCAATGGACTTATAGATGAATGGATGGAAATGGGTGGATGGGTAGATGAATGCACCGATTTATAGTTATGAATATTGATAGATAGGTAGATAAAAATATATCTAAAAATAGGCAGAGAGAGAAAAAATACTGATAGGATGTACAAATTTTGTTTGTTTTATCTAGATGTTTGATCATTCTTCAGTATATTTTCATAAGATTTAGTTTAGGAGAGTAACATACAGTGTACCTAGATGGATATTTGCAGAAGCCATACATCTGACTTTTCTATGAATGAGAAACTGATGCAATTTAAATCCCATGTCATTGTGTTTGCCTGTTCTTTGTTTGCTGTTGACAGCTTCACAAGGCTGGAAAATACCTTGCAGCTAAGTGTTTGGTAAGTCAGCTACATTGATCAGTGTGTATGGTACAAGTATGATAATGTCTTTGCTGTGTAGCATCGATGCTTGTCAGTTTAATGATGACACCTCAAGTCAGGAGCACACAGACTGAGAAAGCAACTTTGTGGTTGAGTGTCTGTTGAAAGCCCTATCTTAAATTCAGTATTAACCATGAATCTAAACAGAATCTGCAAGTTTACATTGAATAATGCTGACACAAAATGACAAACCTGTGTGATAAGCTAATACATTTGAATTGTCTTCAATATTTTATAAAATGACTGCTCCAACAAATTTGTGGTTTTATCAATGTAATTTGTGTATATTGATGTTGATCAGTGAGTGTTTACAGGGAAAAAAGAGGAAATGTGAAAACTTGCTAATTCCGATGAATGTTTTTGTACAGTTTTCGTTGTGAACTGTCTAGATGTTGCGTTGCTGTCGTTTGTTTTTCATTTGTTCTGTTTTGTTTTGTGTGTTTGTTTTCCTTTTTGCTTTGAATTGAACATCGACCAACTTGATGTAAAAACCAAGCGCAAACCTTGTTTTGATTTTGTGTGTGTGTAAAATATGTAGGCAGCTGTCAGAAATTGGGAGGAAGCGTTGAATGTTCTGGACGGGTCAGAAGGGGGCGACATCACCATTCTGCAGGAAAAGATCGATGACAGCAAGGCAGAGGATCAGAAGGATGGACAGGGCAAGATTCCTCTAGAAAACGTGAGCAATGGTCAGAGGGTGATTGATCATGACATCGGGCGTGTTCGAACGCTCTCCCAAAGCGTATTATAGAATGGGTAGCGAGAATCCTGCGATCCCATTGGTCGAGACCTATGTGTTGATTTTTTTACCAGCCACATGCTGAGTCAGAGTGGTAAACATGTTATCACGCATTTGTAGCAAGATTATGTGCACTTGTAGCCAAGGTTCGCGCACTCAGTACAAGACGCCTATTGGCTAAAAATCATGCATCCACCACTTTTTTCCATGCATCCAGTAAATACTGGATGCATGGTTTTGAAGTACTGGATACATTATTTTCAGGCTCTTGTCTATGGCAAGCCAAAAGGAAAGGCATCCAGTAAATTTGCCATTGTGTAACATGATAGAAATACAGGTATTGATTTTTTGGCCAGAAAATTACCCATTCTATAACACAGATGACGCTTATGTCTTATAGTGTGTCAGTCGGAGTAGTGTGCATACGGTAATTACAGAATTTAGCCTAAACCCACTCGGCTTCGCCTTGTGGCTTAAGCATTCCATAGTTGCCTTATGTGCACAAATCCCACTGACACACTCAGACCTGTATGTCATTTGTATACTGTGCAGTACCATACCTGCGCCAGAGGAGGGCTCGAATGCTCCCAAAGTGTGCTTTACAGTACGATAATGAGCCAAAAGTGGACCACGTCTTGATGTGCTTCAAAAGGGTACCATACCATATCGTGCCATGCCAGAGAGCACTCAAAGTAGTCCGTTACAGGTGTTGACATGAGATTAGAGAAGAGTGCGCTTAACACACACTACATCATGATTCAAAGAGTTGATTCTCTTTGTGAGGGACACCTGTATGTAGTGTAGGGGCGTGAGGGGAATGTATTGTTGCTTTACAGAACGTGTGGGTTTTATGAGGTACTGTAAAAGTGGAAATTTTCGTGGTGTTGAAATTTTCGCGCATTTCGCGCAATCAGAAACTAGCGCGAAAATAAAAGCATGCGAATATTTTTGCTTGCCATATATTCCTGTAGTTGATGTCTTGATACTGCGGAATTACAAACGCGAAAATATCCACTTTTACAGTACGCTATCTCCACAGAGCACTTGAACTCTCCTAATCTGGCGCGGTATGGTTTGGTTTGGTTCAGTTTGCTTTTGAGCACTTGAATGCGGCTGTAAACAGACCTATTGACCGATTCGGGTTCGTTGAGGGCAGCAGACATTTCATGGCACTGGGCGCAGCCATAGTGGGTGTCTGAGCCGACCCCCCTGCTCTCCCCCACCCCGGGCAACATGTTTATCACGCACTTGTAACAAAGGTTTGCGCACTAAGCAAGCATTCGCGCACTCAGTACGAGACGCCCATTGGCTAAAGCAGTTTTTCATTCTGCGCGCGTGCTAATGTAGGGAGAGGGGTGGGGAGTGGGAAGGGGGGGGGTCGGCTGAGACACCGAGTAATGGCGCTGCCCATGCCAAAAATACACAAAGCACGTCACAGAATTGGTCAATACACGATAGCAATCTTTGGCAATATCATGAAAAGCACAATGTGATTGCTGTCAGTGGTTAGGAGTAGATATGTGCACCTGTCTTTGGTCAACAACCGTATGAGGAACAGACGCTATGCTGTGACATTGTCAATGACACGGATGCATCATGGTTTTCTTTCAGTATTTATTTTGTGTTGGGGTTTTTCCCATGCATTCTTTCGAAAGCCATCATGGTAGAGTCCACCATTGGTCATAGTCTTCAGGATAAGGCTTCTTGCCAGAGAAAGGTTCACAATTACTCAAAGTCGAAATGATTACCATTTTTATAGAAACAACTAGAGGCTCACAATCTTGGTATTTGTTTCTTAAAGAGTAGCAGAAAGTGTGCTACCAGAGAGAAAACTGTTATCTTTCTCCCATTCATCTCGACATAGCAATACTGCTCTTTCAGTGATAGAAACACTTTCTGTGATATTTCCTGAGGCAGGTTGAGAGCTCGATAGCGTTACTAAAGGGGCAGATCTATGAAGCCCTGGAGAACCGGGTCCAGGCCGCAGAGTGCTACCGCCAGGCGCTGATCCTCGACGTCCACTGCTACGAGGCCTTTGAACTCCTCGTCAAACACCAGATGCTCACGGCAGATGAAGGTGCAATCTCTTGCTCGTATATTTCTTGTGAAATCACTCTCTTTTGTCCTGTACTTCCATGTCAGTTTCATTTAGAAATGTGTGAGAGTGATTGTAACTGCCATGTTAACAACTAATCAACTTCTAACTGTGTCTTGCTGCTGTGGGACTTGAAGCTATGGTAGGCTGCAACTGTACGAGCTTGTATGAAAACCTGGTTGTAATCCTACTCTGGGTCATACAAGTGTAGCTGTAGAGAGTGCCTTCAAGTCCTGTTGAGTTCCTGACATAAACTCCTCAATTAATTTAACCCCTCAAGCCCTGGGGGTATTTAACTGCATTTTTTTTAACATCATGAAATTGGCAACTCCAAATTTCCCTATATACCTTATTTTAGAGGGGAAAAAATTAGATTCAGCAGGTTAAATTCATTATATCTGCTCAAAATCAGCAAGATATTTACAAAAACAAGCCAATTTGAGAGAAAGAGGAACTCTTATCGTCCAGAATATGTTGCCAATTAAGAATTAATTTCAGACTTTGCAATAAAGAAAAAAAAAATCATATATGAACAAGCGTCAACAAAGGACACAAACAAAGTTTTTTTTTTATTGTACCTTACAAAACAGTGACAGTGAATTATATAATTTACAGGAGTGTGTTTAAAAGATACAGCACTAAATGATAGAAACATGGTTTCTTAGAGTTGATGGGACAATTTCAGTGACACTTTGTAAACACACCAATCAGTTGACATTGGTTTTGTTTCTAATTTAGGTACTCCAACTTGTGCACTCTTTGCTCTATTGCGAGATAAATGAAATTTTCTGCACTGTCATAACAAAATATCCTGAGTGTAGAATTAGGCTAGAAAGATATTACAGTGCGATATTTGAGATTAGGCCTGCAGTGTAAAAATTTCATCATTCTGAATGCCCTGTATTAATGCTCTTCGAGGAATGCTATGAGACAGACTGTCTTGTTTGTGTGGTATGATTGTGCATTTGTTTGTTTGTTTGTTTCGGACCAGAGAGGGATCTCCTGCAAGCACTGCCCATCACTGAGCAGTGTCCGACGGAAGAACAGGAGTTTCTCAGAAGTCTCTACCAGAGTATACTCAAGAAGGTATATTGGCTTGCCTACTTGGCTATGTGTTCGTCTGAACTAACTCTTATACAGTCTGTGACATGCACAGGCAGATTTCTCTGAGGTACCACAATTTTAGATAGGTATCGAATAAAAAATAATTGTATGCTGTTCTGAAATAAAATACACACATGTAGCAACAATTAAAGATGGATTGTCACTTTGTATCCACTTCAGATAATCACATATGACATTGAATGTTGAGGTTTTGTCTGTACTCTTTCAGACAGAATATCGTCAATATCCATTGGCTTATTAGTACAAGAAGAGAGTAGTGTACCACACAGAAAATTGTGTGAAATTTTCCTCACTGTGTACCAATTTTCAGATTTGTTTTGTTTTGTTTCACTTCAGTCTCAGTTATTATTTTCCACAAGAGGACATACACAGATCTTTCGCAATCCATTTAGAATTCAAAGAAAAAATACATTGCAACGACAACAAAACTGAGCTGTTCAACTCTTGGCACTTACTATTTAGCCTGCACAGCTGCAAGATTCCAAATGTGTTGTTTAAACTGCGTAAGTTCTGCATTCATGATAAGTGTTTGTCTTCATGAAATGGTTGCTACTGCTGTCTTCCGCTCAGTACGACAAGCCTGTAGAGAACAAATTGCCAGACTGCCTCCTGAGTCTCGCCAACAACCTGGACGTCCAGACCAACACGGCAGAGAGGCACTACTACAACTGTGACTTCAGGACCAGCTACAAGATAACTCGCAGGTCATTATGAAGCTCATGTCATTGTATTCCAGTTCACAAATATATATCCCTTAGGATCTAATGATAATCTTTTCAGTTACCCGCTTGTACTGAATGTATGCTCAACAACTGAATGTTGGTATCATTTGATTTGCTGTTGCTACATTAGGCAAGACACATTCAAGCCCTGAGGTTGTGATTAGCAACCCTTGTTGCATAGGAATTAGGAAATTGTAGCAAATTGGTCCACTCCTAGTGACTCAATAGTTTCTGTTGGTTTGAGACACTTTGTAATGCATTACATAGCACTCAAGCCTTGCCTGTGGTCTTCCAACAATGCAGTGTGCTGGAGTCGGACCCGTTTCACGAAAGATGTCTTCCCGTTCACGTGGCAACGCTGGTGGAGCTCAGACTATCCAATGGTACGTTTGGGATTCTTTCATCTCTCGGGAGACTACCTTTTGTCGTGTGGTACCATCAGTCGCATGAACGATCTAAAGACACTTGCATACACCCAGCAGTAGTTTAGCATCTCTATGCCGTGAAAGCTAATGCACGGTTGTCAGTAGAAACCGTATTTTGTGAAAATGTGAGTAATTAGAGAGCAGATTTGGTGCGAAGACTTGAATCTTTGGATGCTCTATGGTTTGCAAGTCCTGGGGTGCTTATTACTTCCTGTGCAAACACACTTAGAAAAGAAGACAGAGAAAAAAAGAAAAGATGAGAAATTCATTGAAAAGCCCATGTATGGTGTCCATGGTTGTATCAAGATTGAAGCTGGCTACTGTGTTCATCTGCCATTGGTCTTCTTTCTTTCTTTTTTTTTCCAGAATTGTTCTATCTGGCCCACAGGTTAGTGGACTTACATCCAGACAAGGCCGTCTCGTGGTTCGCCGTCGGATGCTACTACTACATCGTGGGGAAGAACGAACCAGCGAGAAGATTCCTCAGGTATCCAAGTAATCTCAGACACACTTTAAGAAAAGAAAAAGAAAAAAGATGTTTGAGTTTATTCATGCAGCTCTCTTTTTCAATCGAGCAGAACCAATATGGTAGTTCTCCTCACTGTGTGCAGGCATGAACACGCACACTATGCCTGTGCACACACAAACATGTCATCCATTTAAACACTGATATATGTGGACAGATAAACAGACAAAAGAACGAACATATGAATAGACGAATGGATAAATGAATAGACAGATAGAAAGAGGGTAAACTGGGAGATTTAGTCGCTATGTAGCCATATATTATTACACTGTATATACGCACACACATGTACATACATAATTATATATTTTGTTCAGCAGCTCAGACGTTTACAGGTTACCATAACTGTCGTAAATCAACAACAATTAAAATTTCCTGGAAACTACTGTGAACACAATATTTCCATCGTATTTCTCTTATAGCATTCTTGTACTTCGATTGTTTGTATTTTTTGTTGTTGTATATATCCAAATTAGACATTATGTATTATTATATTTTATTATGTTTTATGTATTTTCCATCGAGAAATACGAAAATAAAATGGAAATTGAAATTAAAAATTTCTGTGTCATGAAATTTTCGCGAATAGGAGCCAACAGCCTTTCTCACGGCATGAAATTTTCATGAGTTGCCTCTAACATTGAATGCATATCTTGTAGACAAGAACTTTCGTGGACATTTTAATTTCGCGTATCTTGCCGTGTGAAATTCGCAAAATTAAAATGCATGCGAACATTCCTCGTTTTACTGTACAAAATGCTTTCAAAGACTTTCATTTGATTTTTTTTTCCTGTTTTTTTTTTTTTATGGTTACTCTTGCAGCAAAGCCACAGCGATTGACCGCCTGTACGGTCCAGCGTGGCTTGCCTTTGGTCACTCGTTTGCAGCTGAGGGGGAACACGACCAAGCCATGGCAGCGTACTTTACGGCCTCCAGACTCATGAAAGGGTGGGTCACGTGACCCTCTATGGTCTTCTCTGGTGTTAATTGTGTCTGTTTGCTTTCGTATGATCGTATGAGGTTTCAATTTATTTGTTTCCGTGGTGCGGAGTTTGATTGTTTTGTTGCTCTTGATTTGAAGAGAACATACATGTATCTTGTCAAAAGGCAGTAACTAAAGCCAAGAAGAAGAAGAAGAAGGAGAAGAAAAAAAAAATACACATCCACTTTCTTCTTTTCTGTTTCCCAAGCATTATTAGGTCATCACAGAGGACAATATTCTAGCAATTGCTTTTAATTCTTTCTCATGGGAGTCTGAGCTGCTGGAGCGGGGGTGTTAATCACCTTCAGTCATAGTTTTAATTTGATTTGGTTTATTGTGTGTTTGTTTATTTGTATGTTTAATGCAATTGATGGAATTCGTATCATGGCACTAGAAGTAACAGCAAGTTGTACTTTGAAACATAAGAACCGTGGGTGACAAAACCCAAAAATGTATTGTCTCCTTTATGAGAATTCTAGGGCCCATTTTGTTGAAACTTCTTTCATTTGGTTCATCTGAACTTACCGTATGTATTCATGTCAACTTGAACATGAAGTTGAGTTGCAACTTTAAGTCAAATAATACTGCCAGTATGGGATTAATCAACATTTCAATTTCATTGCAATTAATGTGTTGTTGTTGTTGTTGTTGTTGTTGTTTTTTTTTTGTTGTTGTTGTTTTTTTTTTTTTTGGGGGGGGGGGGGGTCCACTGCTCTTTCACAGTGATGTCTCAGAATTTCTTATTTTTCATGACAAAGGGAAGGGGAGTCTTACGTCTTTTTGTTGCTGTCGTTCGTTCGTGTTTGTCAACTTGGCCTCTGCTTTGAAAGCCTCCACCCTCTTCCTCACTCACATATTTCCCTTCCAGCTGCCATCTGCCTCTCCTCTATGTCGGTCTGGAGTACGGGCTGACCAGGAACTTCAAGCTCGCCGACAAGTTCTTCAATCAGGCTCTCGGCATCGCCTGCAACGACCCCTTCGTCCTGCATGAGATGGGGGTGGTGGCGTTCCACAATGGGGAGTAAGTAGGCCTCTACTCCAACAGTCTAATGATTTCTTTAATGTTTAACCCCTCAACTCCAAGAAGCCACATTCTTGTGATTTGAATGCTGTATCTTCCTGTTGTAATTCTGTAACTAGGATTTTATCTTTCAATACTAGATTTTTATAGGGTAGATTAAACATTTCTCTTTCATGCAAGCCCTATTTTGGTGTTATATGATTGTTTATCATACTCGCCGAATTAAAGCAAAAGCCTCTTGATTGCTATTTGTAAAATTGATCCTCAAATTTGCAACACCTTCATAAGGATTAAGGTATTTATCTCAATTTGACAAATTTTAGTTTTTCTTTTTCTTTTCATTTTGTTCATATCATCTCTCTGTTATATATGGTATTATTATTGTTGTTCTTGTTACTATTATTGTTCACCATCAGTATCGTCATCAGAATTATTTTTATTATCATTTTGATTGTTATCATAGACGTTATGATTACAGATTAAGCAATATAAGATTATTTCTTTTGTGATAAATATTTGAAGACAAAATTTGACTGATTTACCAAACATTATTCCATAGCTGGGAGACTGCTGCAACCCACTTCAACCAAGCCTTGACCATCGTCCAGAACATCAGTAGCCAGACAGTGACCGACAAGTGGGAGCCACTACTCAACAACCTTGGACACGTTTATAGGAAACTCAAGTAAATATATCATATACATTTGGAAATTTACAGATAAATTTTGTTGTGGGTTTTGTGCAATCTAACAGGTCTTTCTTCACCAGTGCTGACTTTAACCAGAGGCTTGTTTGTTTGCTGTTGTTGTTTTTTTCTCTCTCTCTCTTGGTCTTCCTTGTTGATGTCACAAAATAACATTGTTAAATGATGAAGATTTAAATACAATATATTTGTATTTTATGTATATTATATACACATACTTCATGTTCCTCATATAAGATGTAAATGTATGCCATTATTACCATGGTAATTATTTTTGCATTGATACGGACACACAAAATAGATTGAATAGTAGCTATACATGTTTCATGCATGTGAATTGTGAACAATAATGGCTCTTGTGCTTATGTGAAAATCCCCCCCAATGTGAAAAGTTTCAATTTTCTTTTTGAACCCCCCTCCCCCCCCCCCCAAAAAAATGCAAATTTATTCATATTGTTTATGCAGTGTGGATGGTAAGTTTCAAATTTCATTGGTCACTGTGAGTATCGTGTCTTCCAAAATCATATGTGACCCGCTACAACAAAAGGATCCTAAAGTCGCTGATGGCTGAGCCGAGAAAATCGAGTTTGAAGTCAGATCATCACAATCGGTCAAAACCATCGATTTTCTGTTTTTTGCATAATTTTGTAGTCTAATGTATCATCTATCATCTGCGTAAATTTCAAAGCTAAATGGTCAAAGGAAAGGCAAGAAATTAGCGTTTTTCTGGGCCATGATTATCCGACTTTCAACGGAACAGAAACGTGTCCGAAGATTTGGATATGGCACCGCAGCTAGACTCCGCCCCTAGCAACGAGAGAGTGATCTTATTGGTCAATGCATGGCATTTTGGTTACTGATTGGTCGTGCGTAGACCGCTGGCGCTAAGCTTGAATGAACATCGTGGAGGTTGCTAAGGTCATACCTTTTATTGTCAAGCGGTGCAAACTGTCTTGCCTCCCCTTGATCATGATAGCGTCAGAAGAAAAACTTTGAAAGCGGTTTTCTTGAAACGCTGATTTCCTAAACCACTCGATATGCACTAATAAAATAATCGATATCTCCGCAACAGAATACTTTCGTGAGTCGTGTTATATGTGAAATTAAAGTGGAAGAGCAAGGGAATAATATCGTGTCATTTTCAGAAAGTTGTCCTCCCCGACTTTCGGATCCTTTTGTTGTTGCGGGTCACATATACTGTCAGAGCTACATGTAGTCTCACACTGCAAACTTTAATTCCTCTTATCTCTCTCTCACTCTCTCTCTCTCGCTCTCTCTCTTCTCTCCTCGGTAGGAAGTACGAGAAGGCCCTGGACTGCCACAGACAGGCCCTGGTCCTGAGCCCCCAGAACCCCTCCACGTTCTCGTCCATCGGCTACGTCTATGCCCTCACGGGGCAGTTCTCCAGGGCCATTGACTACTTTCACAAGGTGACTGGAAACCTAACTTTTTTCCTTTAAGCGATGGTGAATTCTATTTTCTGATTGGTCAATCTACCACGCAATATATCCCCTATTTCGGGAATGAGGTCATTGCCCTTATTGCATTTCATGTTTACACATTGTTTATGCTGTTCATTTGCGCGCATCACAGCTGAGCACTTAAGATATTACAATTTACTACTAGCTAGCAGCACACTTTGCTGCAGCAGTTAGTTTATATGAAAGAAAGACAAGACAGCACAAGTGATGGGTAGACCAAAGTTTCTGACATATGAATTGAGGGTCTATGTTTTCATAGAAAATTTACTTATGAGATTACACTAAAAGATGAAATTATTGCCCTTTGCTTGTTCTTACATAATATGAGAAATGTCTACGATCTGGTGCCATATTTCATCCGACCTTTGTCCCCATAGAATATGGCACCAGGCAGTAGATATTTCCTGTAGTGCGTGAACAAGCAGGTGGTAACTAAACTAGTAGTATTACATAGTTTTTATTTTCTCAACTAGCTCATAGATGTGATGTGAGAGGTATAATGAGCAATATAAAGATAGTCATGATGATGGTGGGTGTTTACATAAACACTCTGCCTTCCTTTCTTTCTGTGTTTCTTCTTTCTTCCTATCTTTCTCCTTGTCTAACATTCTTACTTTCTCTTCATTCTCTTCTTCAGGCTCTTGGTGTTGGTCGTGACGACACGTTTTCTGTGACGATGCTGACACACAGCATAGAGCAGTACATTGGAGAAATGTCGCCGTGTGAAGGTCTGTATCCCTGCTTTTTATTCAGATATATATTGTTAATCTATTCTGAATCAACCTCATTTGACAAGTATTCACCCCATAACAGACCCCACTTTTACTGAAGGAACACAGAAAAAGAGTTGGTAACTTTTGAATTGATGGCTTGCTTCGAAAGTTGAAATTACAGAGAATTGCATAAGAATTGTTTCAGATGAATATCATGGAGATTGTTACTTTACAATTGTGCAATATGACCGTAGCACTTTTTATCACTGTATCAGGAAATAAATGCAAATTTTTAAAGAATTTTTATGTGGATGCAGTGAGTGCTGGATTATTGGTAGTACACAATAGTGTCGTCTAAGAGAGATTGGACAGTCTGTTCAAAAATTCTGAATCTGTTAAGTATTAGTTGAATTCATGTACCACCATTGCCTGGTCAGAAGACTACATCAGTGATGTCCCAGTAGAGCTACGATTCTCTGAATCCACACGTGTATTTGCGATAGATTCCTCTTAAATAAGAGTGAGCCAAACAAAACAGCATTTCTGCTTGTTGTTTGACCAAAGTGAGACGAAAGTAATGATGAGAGCATAGTCTGCCAATTGGGCAGTGCCGGTCATCATGACACAGCCCACTTTGCATTTGTTTGTCAGCCATTCTTTGAGGTTTGTGAAAAAAAAAAAATCATTTTTAAAAGAGAGAGAGAGAGAGTAGGTACATAAAACATGGAAAACTGTCTGTTGATATATGATGTAGCTGCAGTATGACGTATTTTCAGCATTTGACATCTTTGGTAATGACGGGACTTCCATATTGTGTATTGATGTAGGAGGGGGTGAAACTGTTCCTGACCTGGAGGTCGTCGTTAAGGAAGAGGTGGTTGCCACGACGGAGAAGTCCAACTCCAGTCTGGACATGGAGATCGAAATGGATGAGGAGGACACCTCCCTGTTGTCATGACGACAAGATCCTCAATGATAATTTTACGCTGACGTGACCAAATCACCAAAGACTCGAATATAACTGTGCGCGAGGACTGTAGCAGAGATTTGATATAAACACTGAAGAGGATTTCTGCAGAGAGTTATCTGATGAGGAGTTTATAAGATAAGATAAAATCTACAAACATCATATGAATTTTTCTGTTACATGCAGTCTCTGCTTTACAGGAACTTTTAATTGCTGTATTTTTGGACATGTGTAGGTTTTACAATTGGGCCTGATTTCAGGAATTCAAAAAAAAAAAGTAGCAAGAAATTCCTGATTGGGTTACATCTCATGTTGCAGATAAGCCATGTCATTCACTGTTTTTTGTGCCAGAGGGGTTGGTGCTTGTCATACTTCCCACCTATTGCATATTGATTGGCTCTTTTATTCAAAGGGGGTGGGGTGGGCGTGGGGGTAGCAGTACTCTCCACCCCCATTGTGTTTCCTGTGGGTCAGGGCATGACCAATGCCTACAAACCACTTGTCTGCTGAGTGGCAGGCAACCACTCCTCTGTGTCCGCAAATGAAGAAACTAGTGCCTAGCATGGGGATATAACTCATTCTGTAATATGTATTAACACCCTTTTGGATAGAGGAAAACTATTGAATACAGTTTATCTGTACAACATTCTAAAATCTCCAAAAGTCTTGGTGCTATAGACCCACCTTCCATCGTGATGGGTTAGTGCTGATTGACATCAAATTGGCAATAAAATGTAAGCATTACTCAAGATGAAAAAACATGAGTGAAAACTCTAAATTGGCAACAAAATGTAGTGCTTGACTCAAGGTGAAATGTCATGACATAGGGGGGAAAAAAAAATGAAGTCTGATCTGTCCACTTGTTAATAATGTTGAATCTTATTTCCAAGAAAGATCAAATTGCTTTTTTTTTTTTTTTTTAATAATGTTGTCTAGACTTCCAGCATTAGATAAAGCTTATGATACTGGCGCAAGTTTCACTAACATGGTATTCTGATCCCTAAATTCTCATCAAATAAGCAACTCGGAGCTAGACACAGTGCCAAACTTTTCTGAATATTCTGTTTGATGAAGTCATAAAACCTGTGAGAAACAGTTAATGCCTCTTTGTCAGTCTCAGGTGTTTTTGTTATGTCAGATCTTTTTGTCTCAAATTAATTCACTAAAACCAATGTCTAATAGGTCAGGAGACGAATATCAATGGTGGCGTTAACAGTCAACTTTCAACTCCCCAAAGTTTGAATGGGTATAAGGGAATGATTGTAGTTTTTGTATACCACAAAGGGAAGGAGTGGAGGGGGGGGGGGGGTGCATACTCCCCCCCTTTTTTTTCTCTCTGTGATCATACACAAGAAGATGCCATACAAACCAAGTGTTCAGTACAGTGCACTCCCGTTACAATGAACACGGTTATAACGAAATTTCGTTATAACGAAGTAAATCTTCTGGTCCCAAAATTATCACCATTAAAGTCTATGGTACAAAATTCGCTTATAACGAACACGGTTATAGCGAAATTTCCGTTATAACGAAGTCTTTTCCGAGTGCCACAGACAAAGAAAAACAAAAGAAATGTGCTCCGTTATAACGAAATGCGAATTGCTTTCGAAAATACGTAGCGGAACAAGCATTTATAGCGTCTCTGCGTTCATGAGTGAACGCTTCACACCACTGTGTGTTCGCTCCATGTGTCACGCACAGTTTCTGAGGGGAACTTGCGTTTATTATTGTAATACAGTTATCCCATCACATTTCACATAGCTTTCCAGTGTATGATGAGTCTTCAGCAAATAGAATATGATATATATATTCGTGGATTCCTTGTTTTCGTTGTTTATTGTATTTGTTCGGTTATAACGAAATTTCGTTATAACGAAAGAAAACTGCCGGTCCCGAGCATTTCGTTATAAAGGGAGTGCACTGTACCAGGAAGGCTTTTAATAATGTCATCATAGGAATGAATTATGGTGGACTAATCTGTAATGTATTCCTTTGCATTCAATCATGAGGTTCACCACATGACAGCTTGCTCCCCTCCCTCCTCCCTCCTGTATCTGCTTCCATGTTACCATATCAGTAGGGTGCAAGAAGACTTTGCTTCTTTCTCCTTCTTTTTTTTCTGTTTTTGTTTTTTTGAGAAGGTGAATTTCCCCGTTGAAGATGAGTCCTGAGAATACTTGGGCAGGTGTCTGTGGGAAATGATCAGTCCGTCCTCAACAGGTTGAACACTCTCTACTGTTTTTTTACTGGCCCAAATAATTGTTATTCTATGCATGCAAAATTTCTTCCCTTTTTCAGTGTATTAGCAGGTCCCCCCTAGGAAAGTGGGTGCATGTGGGCTTCAAATCTTTGCATACGCTTTGTCAGCAGTGTGTGTCCAATGCGTTAATTCAACAGTAAAAAGATATACAGTAAACCTCGGATAAGTCGACGTCGAGTGAGTCGAAAATCACTTAACTCGAAGCAAAATAAAAAGTCCCGATTTTTCCCTATGTATTTTCTCTAAGAAATATTTGGATAAGCCGAAGTACGAGAGTCGAATTTCGGCTGTGTCGAAGTAAAAAATTAAGTCCCTTTTGTACAAAATACACGTAGTATACATCACTTGAGCCGAAGAAGATTTGTCTGGCATTCTCATGAGAACAAAAAAAATCGGCGTGTCGCAGAACCCCGTCCCTGCCCTGCTGCAGGTAAGCATGCACACTCACCGTACCGCTCCGCACGCATGTCGAATACATACACATGTATACATGTATACACACAGCACATCGATCCATACTTTATCCATACACGCAGCACATTGATCCATACTTTATCCATACACACAGCACATCCATACTTCATCCATGTCAAGCCAGAACTCCTTGGTCAACCAATCGCTGCTTTGATATTTTAGTGACAGGCCAAGTGGGCGGAGCTTGTTTGTGCGTGCCCGGCTGGCTGTATAGTTTTGTTCAATGGAGATGGGATGGGCCTGGGAGAGTGTTTGTCTCAGGGTGGGTAGGTTGACAGAGATGGCTACCTATGTTGCACCATAGACATAGCACATGCACATTGCCACGTTAGCGCAGACATTCTCAGAACTATGTTTAACTACTAGTATTGATACAAATTCCATGTTCAATTTAGAACAAAATAAGAATGTTATCTTCAAGAACAGACAAATTTGAATTCAAACACACACACGGATGCACAAACACACACACACACACACACACACACATGCATGCAAATGTACTATAATACATGTACATAACTGTGAGTCGAAAAAAAAATCGACTCTCGCGAGAGTCGAAGTTCACTTAAGTCGACGCATTTTTGTCAGTCCCGAGAGCTTCGACTCATGCGAGGTTTACTGTACTGTGTATATCATGTTTGTGGACAATAGTGTAAAAATCTAAATAGTGACAGTGCTCCGTTTTAGCGCTGGTTAAAGTACAAGCATACGAAATGGCAAAATGGGATGAATAAAAAAACTTGTCTATTTATAGCTCTATTTGTCATATTGTTGTGTTTTATGCTGTGTTGCAGAGAGCAAAGATGAACCATCATTTTGAGTACTTGTATGCAGAGTAACCCTTGCATAAGTCAAAGTCTTCGGGACCGAAGGAAGTTTTTTTGACCCAAGTGCTAGTTGTCTCTCTCAAAGTTGTTTCAAGCTGTTTAACCTTTGCGTGGTAATGTTTAATTTATTTGACTTTTTCATGTTGTAGTTGTGTGTGTGTGTGTGTGTGAATATGTAGCGCTGGGTGTTAAGACATTGATATTGTATGTTGCTGTCAACTAAACATGAATTTCGTCAATGAATTAATTGTGCACACTTCCAATTAAGTTATATTGATTGCATATTACATGTAGATATGCTGCATTAATGCACACATACTACAATATTAGCTAACACATGAATTTGTATGTAAAGCTGTGCATGTGTATGTCTTTGCTTTTAAATAGCAGATCATTGCTGTTTCGCTAACCGATATTCAGGTATGATATCTAGGCCTTACACAACTACCCAGGTGTCATAATCGAGCGGCAGTCACAACAGCTATCTGAACTTTGTCGATGTCAGGATTAAAATCACTGAATTATACATATAGCAAATTATATGCTCCAGTGAAATGTAGTTGTGCTATTGCTTTATTATGTGAACATTACTAATTCATATCATAGCAAACAAACATAACAGGAGAGTGTATTGGAATCTCATGTAGTGCACGATGTGGTGCAACACAAGATGTGATCACGTCAACTCAACTAATACTAGTACCTGCTTCTACAACTGAAGAGTTTGTTCGCAAAAACCGATAAATCCATTTTTGAAGATTTTGAAGTACGGTCTCTGTCATAAAGTACAAAATAATACCTTTTAAATGATATATTGGTCACTACATATAAAGGTACATTTTTGAAGTTATGGTCAAAAGAAGCAAAAATGGTCTTATTATTCTCTTTATTTTTCTTGACCTTTAATCGCAAATATCTCCATTTGGCAAATATGGACTTGCGAACAAACTCTTCAACTTTAACTCTACCAAATTTTTTTATTTGTAATATCTATCTATCTATCTATTTCTCTCTCTCCCTCTCTCTCTCTCTCTCTCTCTCTATATATATATATATATATATATATGTATATATATATATATATATATATATATATATATGTATATATACATATATATATATATATATATATATATATATATATATGTATGTATATATATATGCATGTGTGTGTGTGTGGATGTTATATATAAAAATGGTAGAATACCTCGGAATTGTATGCTCTTTAACATTTAATAATGTGGTTTCTAAGTATCTCTCAAAAGGATAAAGTTGAATTCCAATCTCCAGGAAAAGTATACCCTCCCTTTAAACTATAATGATGATTATGGTGTCTTCAGTTACGAGCTCAAAATGGAAACAATAGAATCCATTTTTCCCCATGTGTTCATGTGCAAAGAAAAGAAAAAAGCAAAATACATGTAATATATATATTTTTTCTTTGCACATGAACACATGTGGCTTCAAAGATGGCTCACAAAAAAAAAAAAAAAAATTGAAGCTTCACAATGTTTTAACAATAAGTGATATTCTGGTGACATGACATTTGCTCCTGTGACAATTGCTCCGGTCTTATTTTCTCCAAGGACTTAGGGTTAGGGTTAGAGTTGTGGTAGGGGTTTAGGCCTATTATAGTTTGATGTGAGGATTAGGATTTAGAGTTAGGGTTATGTTTGTGGGTAGGTTTTTATGCTTGGCTTAGCGTGCAGATAATTTCATGGGAGCAATATTGCCGCAGGAGCAAATGTCATGGAACTGATATTATCAGTTATTATACATGAGCACGAGTAGATAGGTTGATAATGGAATAAAATGGCCTCCCAAGTCTTCCATAACTATTCATGTCTTCTTAACTTTCTTCTTCTTTCTTTCTTTCTTTTCTTCTTTTTTTTTTGTCAACACAACATCGACAAGAAATTCCTTATATCCATCACATATCCATTTTTGAAATAAATAACCTTCAAGACCAGTACAAGGTGAAGTGTGATGGCAAAATGAGTTAAAAGCCATTTAAATTTTAAAGTAAATATAAGGGATTAGAATTTCAGTATCCCTTGCCATCACACATACACACACTTTTTTTTTTGTTTTTCAACGATGTTTATTCTGTTCCATTCAAAGTAATAGAAAAAAAATAACAATTTTCATTTGCTACAATTGAAATGACGAAAATATACATTTGTGATCATAATAGCAAATTTGCTATTGCTGTACATAATGACATAACAAAAATTACATTTTCATGAACAATTATCAATTTACATACAGTCACTTCCCCTATGCTCTCAAAAAAATTGCTTAAATTTAACAGTGATAATTCAATTCTTCTAGCATTAATCTTAATAATCATCCAAATGAATTATGCAGCAAAATTATACAGTAATAAATAATGGAACCATATTATTTATCAACCAATACCCGCCCACCTACTAACTCATATCCCTTACTGAGTCCCTATGACCACCCCCACCAGTTCCCTCCCTTCCTGTTTCCTCCCCCACCCCTATCTGTACACATGCAACACACAAACACACACAAACACACCCATACACACACATACACATGCACCTAATTTGGTTAACTGCTCTTGCCTACACATCACAATATAGTAAATATAGTTATATAATCAGCCCGCCAACAGGCTGACAGGAACGCATGGGAAAGGAGGGGGAGAAAATACAAAACAACACAAGAGAAAAAAAAAAGAAGAAGAACAAGAAGAGGAGGAGGAATGAAGGAAAGGGAAAAACAATGAAGAAAAGAAAGAGTGGAATACTATGGAAACATTACTATTTTCACAAAAGTCACAGACGTTGCACGTAGCTTCAGACTGGTTTATTCAACGAAGTCTCAAAATATTCCCATTTTTGTAAATGTACATATAGCTTCCCAGCCTTGGTCGCAAGGATTTTTTCCTCATTTATTAATTCAACAATAATCTTTTGCATCTTTTCTCCAGTGGGTAACTTATTTCCCGTTCTAGATTTAAAAATGATGTATTTTGTTAAGATAATCAAAGTATTTACACATTTTGATCTATTTGAATAACCAGAAATTCCCCCAAATATATCTCTCCAATTCATATTCCTTAACTCATTTATATCAAAATAATTAATTATGAATTCCCATAACGGTTTCACTTTAACACAGTGTAAAAATAAATGCAGATAAGTTTCAGGCTCATGTTGGCAGAAGGAACAAAGGCTGTCTGTTACAAAACCAAACTTCATTAAACGCTCCTTAGTGTAAACTACGCCATGTAACGTCATAAATTGAAATTCTCTATATTTTCTTATCAATGTACACTTACTCGGTTTAATAAAAAGATCTTTTATTTCTTTGTTTGTATAATCATAGCTACTGTGGTCATCTTTGATTTGTAAAACATAAGATGACTGTAAATCTTCCACCATAGCCTCATATATTTTTCTCGATTTTAAAACTTGCAAATTTACTCTCTGACCAGAAAAAATCAATTTTAAGTCAAAGTTTGTGGAATCAACTTGCTGAAGTGTACCTGCTCTCATAGAATCCTTCCATTTCTGGGGTATAGCATTAAATATATCATTCAGTTTAAGCAATTCTTCTACCTTAAAACCAAGACCCAAGCTTTGAAAATGTGACTGAGATCTCAAATGACCGTTATCTAATATATCTTGTATTGTAATTATTCCTGCATCAAATAAATCTCTATGAAAAAACATCCTACCTGCTATGCGTACACTCCTATTATTAAATATTATTGGATTTACAACCTCATTTTCCAATTGTCTATATTTATAAATATCGAGCCAAACCTTCAATATTTCCGAATAAAAAGGTGGTACATTATCTGTCATAATAGATGAATCAAAGTCACACATAAACAGGAATCTACCTCCTACAGTACTAAAACAGAAGTCAAAAAATAATTTCCACCCAACTTCTTTTTCTCCATATAGAAGGCGTTTTAGCCACATAATACGTTGTGCCTTAACAAATAACCGAAAGTTCGTCATTCTTAAACCCCCAAACTCATAATCTTGATACATAATCTTTCTCTTTATACGGTCTTTGCCATGCCATAAGAAATCAAAGGTAATTTTTTCGACTTCTGAAAATACCCACTGAGGAACAACAATAAGTGATGCTACATAATTCAATTTTGACAAGGCGAATGTTTTCATAAGATGTATTTTTCCCATAAGTGTTAAATCTCTTTCTTTCCACCATCCTAAAAGACTTTTTATCTTACTTAATATTTCTTTAAAATTTAAATTCTCTTTTGCCTTAACATCTAAGGAAAAATAAATTCCTAATATTTTGATTTCTTGAACAAAATTCCCAAACAAATGAATATTTGGCCTATCTTTTTCCTCCCCAAGCCATAAGAAATTAGTCTTCCCTTTATTTATTTTGAGACCACTTATTTTCCCAAATTCATCAAATAAAAATTGTAACCTTTTAATTGAACCCTCATCTTTCACAAACAAAGAAATATCATCCGCGTATAAAATTTGTTTTATTTCATTTTGACCAAATTTAATTCCATTAATATCCTTATCTTTTCTAATAGCTCCAGCTAAAGTTTCCATAGCTAATAAAAATATATATGGAGACAGAGGATCACCCTGCCTCACACCCCGTTTGATATTAAAGTACCCCGTTGAGTTTCCACCGTTCATAACACAGCTACTGATATCCGTGTACAAGACTTTAACCCAAAATTGAAATGAATTCCCGAAACCAAATAATTGCAGAATTTTAAATAAAAAGATATGCGCTACCGAATCAAATGCTTTCTCAAAGTCCACCGCAACTAGATAACCGCAAGGATGTTCCAATGCATGAAAAAGAATGTCATCTATTATTCTTACAGCTTCTCCGATATTTCTGTTTTTCATATAGCCTACTTGATCATGATGAATAATTTCCGGTAACACCTTTTGAATCCTTTTTAGCTAATATTTGCATGCCAGGGCGTCAAATACGCACGCACACACACACACACACACACACACACACACACACACACACACACACACACACACAGACTATAGTCCGCATAATTATGATTAGATCCACCAATCTATTCTGTGTTTTGTTTAATTTCTACGTATTCTTTGTTGCGAAAAAACCCAAACCAAAACAAACAAAAACAAAACAAAAAGCAAAACACGTTGTGATCTTTTCTTATTTTACCGTCTTATTAGTTTATTGAGGATCAATTTCGCGATTCAGTCAATAGACAAATGCTTTGCTTAATTAATGCGGTCTTCCCGGGACACAAAACTGACAGCGAAAGGACACAAAAAGCGATTCACGCATTTTGGATTCGCAGAAACACACGGCTTCACGAGGGAACAACGTGTAGGACGCCATCTTGTGCTGTCAAACAAATCCACGTTTATTGCACTCATCTGGCAATTATTTCTATTCCTACGGTCGACGTGGGCTTGATACACGTGTAATTTTCAACGTGGTTAGGGCCGTAATGCCAGTCGTCTTGGCCCTAGGAGAATACTAAGCCTTTGTGAACGAGTTTACAGTGACTACAAACATTACTTTTAAAGTAATATTGCAAGTCGCCTATTACGCCCCATAACTGTCGTGAATCTTGAATATTATTGTATATAATTGTATATATATATATTTTTTCTCTCATAGATATATGCTTGCTGTAGAAGACTAAGACTCAGCTAGGACTTCAAATTGATTTTCTGTTTTCGTTTTAGATTAAAACAATAAGAGTCAATAACGCATAGGTCTAAATCTGTAATATCCAGAGACGCGGATATTTCCACCTCCCTAGTACTAGACTTTTATAGAATAAAACTTATCAATTGAAACCAAACATAAAGATTAAAAAACAATTAACAACGAACATTTAAAAAAAATACGCCCTGGCATGCAAAATGTAATTTCTCGTTTCGCCCCTCCCAAAATTTCTCCCTAATTACATTTCGTTAAGATTTACTTGTTTGTTCATATACCTTTGTCTTGAAATGTCAAAATTTCACGCGGTATAGTAAAAGTAGCTATAACACATAGGTCATTTTAGCCTTTGAGAAATTGCCTAAAATTTTACCCAAACAACGACATATAGTATTATAATTAATTTCTTTTCCCTCTCTCTCTTTCCAGCTCGCTATACCATATATATATATATATATATATATATATATATATATATATTTATTTATTTATAATTATGTTGTGTGTTTTAGGCAAAGTTGAATCCACTTATTGCTATATACACTTGTATCACTAAATCAAGCTGAGAGTGCACAATGTATGAAATACTTGTCTCGTGAATGAGTTTCTTTGTTTAAGCAGATATAATTTAATTCATTAGTGACTGCACTTCAATACTTCATGAATTACGGTTCGTTGATTTATTTTTTTATGAATCATTATCACGAACGTATGCCTCCCTGATTTACCATTCTTGTAGGGTCTACACATAACTTATATCATTAACCATTAGCTGATTAGATTATGTGGACAGACAGTTTGAGCTAAATAGTCCGATTACATTCAGGTCTTGAAGATTCAACGAGATTTTGGTTGCATGAATCCGATTAGCCAAAATTATTCTATACTGAGCGCGAATGAATAGTGTGTGACGCATACACTTCCATTTCATTATTTATTTATTTATTTTTTTGGAGGGGGGGGGGATTGTGATGTATAGGGCCTGTAGTATAATTTTTGATGACGGTATATGAATGGGAAATTTCAGTAAGGCGAATCAAGGTTCATATTTTAAGTTACACATTAAAGTTTCCATAATTTATTCAAACAGATGAGTAAAAAAAACAAACAAAAACAAAACATAAGCAGTAAGGAAAAACACTGCCCAAATGATGTTAATGTTTGCCTTTTCGGGAATGTCAATTCCCTTTTAAGTTCATTACGGCAGGGCTGCTGCGAATAAATCCGTTTACGAGTTAGCTTTTTGAATGTTGATCTCGATGATCATTCAAATTCGTTTGAACTTAAAATAATGGTATAGCTTTGTTAAATCGAATAAATCCGATGAAGTTTTCGACGGGAAAACTAATAACAAAATCCCTGGAAAAAAATAAACGAGAAATATCGGAAGTATACATAAGATTCATATAAGAATGTATCTATTCATTATGTTTTTTTTTCGTACTTGTATATATCTTATGTGCGTGTGTTTTTTAAAATTTAATTTTCACGGAAAAGACCGCCAAAGTCCCATGCATGTTTATAATGAAATAGTTGCCATGGCTTTTGGAAAAGACAAAAATGATAACATAATATTCGAGGCAGTGCTTAAATATCTTGTTACACCGAGGTCTGAATAAAACACAAACAATCAATCAAACAAACAAACAAACAAACAAACAAACAAACAAACAAACAAGAAAACAAACAAAAAGAAAAGTAGCAAACAAACGAATCTGTATAATATATCAAAGATCTTCGATAACACCGATATTCGAATGTAACAAAATTGTACAGCTTGGTTTATAGGCCTGGAGGTCTCTCTGCACTGTATAATTATACGGGTGTAAAAGTTTTTTATATATTTCGTACCTTTTGTTTATTTTGTTTAACCTGCACCAATGTCGCGCAAACGGATCAATCGCTCATAATTATACTCTGCTGAGGGATAATTTCTGTATTGCGACTTATTTCCCAGCTTTCTTTGTGGATCATAGATATACATTCAATAATGCATATAAAGATATAGTTGAATGTGAAAGCAGAGTATTGGACCTATAAACGTTATAGGAGCTAAAATAAAAACATTCAACTATTCCAACACAATAAAATGGCTGCTGACGAATGGATATAATGCAATACAGGGGCGGATCCAGGAATTCCGGAAAGGGGGGGGGGGGGGGGGCGCAAAAACATAAAAATAAAGAGGGCCGCACGCGCCCCTTTTTTTCTTTTCTTTTATTTTATTTTAGCAAAAAAAAATTATGGGTGCCTGCGCCCGATGCGCCCCTCCCATATAGCTGGATCCGCCACATGTCATACAACATTAATAAGTATTTTACGTATAGGTTTAACCGGAATGATTAATGCTTTGGAACCATACCAATCGTTATACCATAAGTAGCCTATTTGAAGCTGTCTCTCAACCAAACCTGTGAACGCAATCCTATCATGTTGTCAATTACAACTTGAGACATGAGAGAGAATACAACTTTTTATTATGTTTTTATTAAAAAGCGAATGGTCACAACTCATGGTAAAAAGACTATCTTCATGCCGTATGTTCCCATGGATAACTCTCCCCATCACAGCTGATTTTACCTTGTGAAATAGAACTCAAACGTCATTCTGTTTACAAATCATCTCTCGACTATGTGTATAGGCCTAATGCCTCAGCAAATATTATACAGTACCTTCATCCTCCTTTAAAATATACCGCATTTGAAATCGTTGTGTGGAAACTTTAGAAATGATGTGAAATGAAATGAAATGAGATGAGATGAAATGAAAAAAAGAAGAAGAAGTTTAGAATGCTTTGATACGAAGAATAACCATGCAGTATCCCCTCACATTTAAAAAGGGGAAATACAGTATAGGAGTCAGTGTCAGCCGATGGGAGACGTGTGAGGTGACGACACCGCGTCATCCCTTATTAGAGATTGTGATATCGCTCTCATGAAAAAAAAAGAATGTTTAAATATTCCCCAACTTTGTAACTATATATGTATTATCCGATTATGGTGAACTTGCAGTTTACTTTACTGTTCAGTTTCTTTCATTCTTGCTGATGTTGTTTAACTTCAGGAAATCCACTGATCGAGCGGCATTACGGGGTGTCATGGTAACGGATCTCGTGGAGGGCCTATACTAATTTCCTGCTTGTTTCGTTCGTCCCAGACTCAGCTCCCGTATGTTTGGTTAGGATGTTATTCAAAACTTTATGATGAGATGAAACCCACGAACATACAAGATGGTAAGGCAGCAGCACAATATGTGAAAGAAAAAAAAACCAACAAAAATTGATATTTCATGAAGTCTCTCATTAGGTTATGTCCGACTTTATGAGCGCGATACTAGTATGTGAAAGAAAAACAAAACCCAAAAGTAGATATATCTTTAATGAAGTCTCTCATGATTATCATGTCCAACTTTATGGGATGACTATTTCATGAAATGGATATCAATCGATATCTTTCCGTTCGAAGTGTGCCTTATAAGAGAAAAGTCCCTCATAAAACTTTCATGAAACCAGGGAGGTGGGAAAGATCCTCCCTGATGAAATGGACCCCAGTCCACATACAGTAATTTGAAGGAGATAGGCCTGCACAAGCACCCGTTCAGGTGAATGCTTCGGAAAGGCAATGAAACGCCACTTTTACCAGGAACTTTTACAGCGAAAGCGTAGAAAGTAAAGATTTGGGTATGGAGTTACACGACTACTCTTGTCTACGGAAACGCAGTGCGTATATTTTGTGTTGGGGTTACCGGCTGTGTTATGTATTGTATATTTATCGTGCAGTAAGCTGTTAGAACGTTAACAGGATCAAGGTGAATTCGAAGCCCCTACTTCCTCTCTATCAGAAATCATTAGCCCTTACGAAGATTAACCAGACCTACGGTGAGGTAACACTTTGTACAAAAGCGCCAGCAAACAATGCGGCTTAGAGTGGCAAAAGAAAGAACCGTGTGTATCTCCATTGTTTGTTGAACCCCCTTTCGATCGTGCGGCCATCCCTTCCCCGAGTACACAGTACACGAGCCCGTACGTTTGCTCTACTGCAGGCCAGGGTCAACGGATTAACGGGATCCGCCGTTTGGCACCGGGCAGAGGAATGCACAGCGGCAGCAGTTCATTATACGATGAACGGGACACTGACAGTACTGGTACCGGACCGTTGCAGTCACAGCTGAAACGATCGTCAGGCGCACTCAACGAGAGTGAGCCGTTTGCCGCAGCCGAATCTCACCCACTCTCCTCCTCCCGTGGTAGCCCTCCTACACATCGCTCGGGTAGTAGTAGACACTGGACTTTCTCTTGGTACAGACGACGGCTCAGAATGAACTGGGCATCTGCCATGACTATGTGGAAACGCTGCAGAATATTCATTGCCTTCGGGGGAGTCTTGTGTATAATCATTGGTAAGCAGCGACTAGGATCAAAGTTTGACTGACATCTGTTTGCTACTACTGTGAAATGTAGACTTTATTGGTTTTGTTTTATGTAACGTTACTGTACAGTGTAGACTGTTACTGTAGTAACAGTAGAAATCTACAAGTGTGTTAACTGTAACGTTAGAGTCTACACAACCATGTTGCTGTACACAAGCTTGCACGGTGTCTGGTCAGGCTACTCTGTGTGTGTTTATTTTCGTTTTACCTAATCCTGTTATCATCGAAATTATATTCCTCACAAATTATTTCTTGTCCTCTGATTGGTCGAGGGCATTGAAAGTAACCAAACATATCCACCATGACATTCCTAGTCCAACTACTTTCCTAGTACAGTAGTAGGGAAATAGTAAAAAAAATTATATCATGCTGCCATGGTATGCTAAGCGCACATTCACCACTATTGTCACCAGTGGCAGTGCGTATCATTTAGTGCATGAGACATCATGGCACAGTCTGGTTTTCCACTAACTATACACAGCCCAGTCGCTGTACATGGTACGTCGCATAGCGTAACAGCGTCTGGTCGGGCTAGTTTTCCACCAAACGCGCGGCGTCTATGCTTGGCGAGATAGGGGGCATCGCGCAGTCGATGCATACATTTTCACATTGTAATTTTGTGCATGAAAAAAAAAAGATGACTTCATATCAGTTCACAACCCACTTTACTTTGCTGTTATACAACAGTCGTACTCTTAAAATTCATATGGATGGATATAAAACAAATATACCAGACCATTGTGCCTTCGGTGACTTCAGTAGCACTATTTTTTGGGGGGCTGCGCCCCTCAGAAAATAGTAATAGTATCACTGAATTCACCTCATGCACATAGTTTCAACCAGAACCTCTCAGGCCTTGTATATTTGTGTATCATTTACGTGTTTGGTGTACATGTAGGTTCTATGTTTTTATGGTAATACAACGCTGTGGACTGTTTCTACACTGTACATTTGTATAAAACACAGTCTAGTGCTCTTTACAAAAATGTATCTGAGATGAAACATTTTTCTTGGTTGCAAATATTGTACATGTATTTGTACATGTACTCATATGGTTGTTTCTGTGGATTGTAGTATTGTATTTGTATTATGATATCTGTTTTCCATAAAAGACAAAAGATAGAGCAGTGGGGTGTTTCATAAAGCTGTTCGTAACTTTACGAACAGCTTTATGAAACAGGGCCCTGGTCTTTGCTGTATGTTGTTGTTCATGCATGAAAATTATTTCAAAAAGATGTATTTATACAAATGTGAATAAATTTGTGTGTACATGTACAATTGTAATCATATGGGACTTTGCAAAACAGCTTGAACTGCACCAAACCTGACTACAACAACCATCTGTCTAAAATGACCATATTTTGTGTAGACCCTTGAGCCTTTGTTGTTGACAGGTTTAAATGTTTTTCTGGACGGTTACACAAAAATAAAAATTGTCACTGCATTCATGGCATTGATCGCTCGGCTCCTGGCAAGTGGTAGGAACGCTGCATTTTAGCTGGAGGAACATGTGGTATTCTTGCCCACATTTACAATGTGTAATGCATACAAGTATTACCCCTTTCACAGATGCTTCCCCAAATTTCTGCATTAAAAAAAAAAGTAATGCAGACTTATCTACCTGTTACATGAACAAGCTCTAAAAATAATTCACACCATTTTTTTTTTTCCTGTAATGAGTGTCTGTTAAACCCTCCCCACCCCCCCCTCCCCCCCCCCCCCCCCCGGGAAAATATGAATAATTGTCATCGTTAATGCACATGCACCTGATGATGTGTTTGTTTGTGTGTGTGTGTGTGTGTGGGCTGGGGGGGGGGGGGACCTGTAGACTGTTAGTGTTTGTTCACCTTCTTCATAATTATAATCATACAAGTATCAGAATGCAATATACCCTGTAAGTTTCAAGTGGAGGAAAGTGCTCTAATAAAGACTTGCCTTCCTAGTCCAAATGAAGGGATATTCCTTAATGTGATTTAGCAATTGAAACATGCTGCGTAATGCATGTCTTTTTCTTTTGTTGAGTGTGTATATCTGTGTTTTTGTGTTGGATGAGTTTGTTGGATATTTTCTACAAACTATACGGCCTGATTTTGTAAGTGCACGAAGCCGCCACGTGGTAATCTTTGTAGGAAGTCTTGAATATTCACGATGAGACCCTCCTCTATTCAGTGTCAGTGGCCCCAGTAAGACTTCCCTTTCAATAGATCAGGTTGGGTGGAGTACCGTCTCAAGTTAAACAGAACAGACAATGACTTGGGAATGTTTGAGGGGGAGGGGGGATTCTTTATAAGCGGTGCCCAACTGGGGTGAGATTATTGCATAACGTTTACAGTTCTCTGCACCTGAACCATTTCAGCAAACTGCAATCACTCAACATCACTGCGCCACAATAAGGGATACAGTGTATTATTCCTTAACCCTTACCGGTACTGTACTTTTGAATTGCTGAATAGCAAGTACCGGTATGCTGGAGTGATTTCTTCTCCAGTTGGTACTGGTCTGTATACTAATTGTCCATGAATAGAGATTACCTAATCCCCCTAATCCCTAGTGTATCACCATGGCCTCTGGAGCATTGGGCTGAGGCACAAATTGCTACACCCCAGTGGGCTTGCTAACTTTACTATCATGGGTCTTTACAGTACTACTACCTTCTCTTCCCACCTCCCTGTTCTCACTGAGGCTGCATTTACAACTTTCCCATGTTTGAAACGTTTCAATACCCATATTCAAAAATGCCTTTGATTACTTTTGGATTGCATTTCCCGAGTTGTTGCATTTATCAACTCATGAGTCTTGAGTCAGTGGGGAGGCCTTGTTACTGTACAGCTCCATTGCACAGTTTTACGCAAGGACTGGAGATGTTTAGTTGGCAGTGGTTCTAACATGGGCAGGCCTGAGCTATAAATGCATACAATTTCAAGATGACTCTGCATTTACAATGTATCATCTCTCTTATGCGTTTCTGGCCCAAACGCAATTTGTGATTGTACTTTTTTTTTTTTTTGGGGGGGGGGGGGCGATTCCAATTTCAAGATGACTCTGCATTTACAATGTATCATCTCTTTTATGCGTTTCTGGCCCAAACGCAATTTGTTACCCCATAATCAAAACACCTCTGTGCTTGTATCAACTGCCCAAAACTCCCTGAAAGTTGTTTGGAAGTCTTAAAGGACAAGTTCACCTTCATAGACATGTGGGTTGAGTGAATGCAGCAATATTAGTAGAACACATCAGTGAAAGTTTGAGGAAAATCCGACAATCCGTTCAAAAGTTATGAATTTTTAAAGTTTCTGCTCAGTCATGGCTGGATGCGAAGACTACTGTAGCTTGTGATGTCACATGAGTACAACGGTATAAAGAAAGTACAAAGAAAATTCACCTTATTTTCACTTTTCTCGCATAACAAAAGAACACTTGACTTCTCTCTTTCAGAAGGCAAGGGGAATAATATGTGACCCGCTACAACAAAATGGTCCTAAAGTCGCGCACGGTCGAAGCCGTGAAAATCGAGTTTGAAGTTAGAGCATCAAAATTGGTCAAAACTTACGATTTTCTGAATTTGACATATTATTAGAGTCTGACATGTCTTCTATCATCTGTCGAAATTTTGAAGCAAAATGATGAAAGGAAAGACCAAAAAATAGCGTTTTTCTGGGCCATGTTTTTTGGCGTTTCAACGAAGCAGAAACTGGTTCGAACATTTGGATTGAGTGCCACACATAGGCTCCACCCCTAACAACGACCAGAGTGATCTCATTGGTCAGTTTGCTGCTTGCCGCTAACCGAAGCGTGAAGCTCGCACACTGCCCAGTCGACTTGTGCGTGCGGGCGGGTTGCGCTATGCCTAGCCGCTTCTCCTGACATCCTGGTCACTGATTGGTCGGTGAGGAGACCGCCGACGCTGTGTTTGAATGAGCATTTCGGGGGTTGCTAGGGCTTAACTTCTATTGTCCGGAGGTGAATACTGACTTGCGTGTCTCTTGATTGTGATTGCGTCGCAAGGAGAACTTTTAGGGCGCTTTTCTCGAAACAGTGATTTCCCAGACGTCTTGACATGCTCTCTTTTAAACATCGATATCTCCGCAGCCGATTATTTTTATGAGACGTGTTATATATCAATTTAAAGCAGAAAGATTAGGGAATTGTGTCATGCAATTTTCAAATAATTGACCTCGCCCGACTTTAGGATCATTTTGTTGTAGCGGGTCACATATTATCCTTAACATACATCAGTAACAAGTCCAAGAAATGTGCACTTCATTCAAAAAGTAAAATTTTTTGAAATTCTCTTTTTATTTTCATTATGTCGTTGTACGCATGTGACATCACACACTGTAGTAGTCTTCTCATCCAGCAGTAATTGCGCAGATACTTAAAAAATTCATGTAACTTTTGAACGGATTGTCGGATTTTCCTCAAACTTTCACTGATGTGTTCTACTAATATTGTTGCATTCACTCAATCCACATGTACATGAAGGTGAACTTGTCCTTTAATTATGCACCAGAAGTGAGTTGGTACTGTAAATGCACCCTACACCACAGTGTTTGTATCACAGTTAATGAATGCTGATATTAGTGATAACAAAGCTGTAGTAGCAAGTTGAGCTACAAAATGTAAGTGAATGGGCACATGAAAGTCAAATCATTTCTTCAGTTTTCACTGCACATCCTTCTCCTGAGGCCAAAATAAATAATATGTTTGTTTCCGCTAACATGACCTCTAGAAAAGTGGGTCGGAAGGTAGGGGAAAAATTTTATTTTCTGAAAAATTTTAACCCATTTTATAGATAATATTGGTTTCCGGTAACATGACCCCAAGAAAAGTGGGTCGGTAGGTAGGGAAGAAATTTGATTTTCCAAAAAAATTTTACCTGTTTTTTTTTTTTTGTCTGTATTTATTTTCTGAAGCACAACTAAAAAATCTGTAGGATTGGAGATCCAAAAAAGGAAAGAAAAAAGGAACATATGTTTTTTGATATGCCTTTTTGATCTAGAAAGGTAGAATGTACTCATTTAATTTTTTTTTGTGTGGATAAAATACATGTACAAAGATTCAAATAAATGGAAGAAACATCTTCATGGCTGTAATATGTACATTTATACCAAAAAAACAAAACGCAACAGAGGTACTGGTCACTTTGTACAATGTTTTATTTCTTCCGAGCTAGTGTTCCGTTTATGGTGATGTACGGTACACCCTCGGTGTCCTATTGACACACTCTCTTCCATAGCCTGGTTCAGGGCAAATTTTGCTCAAACTTTTGATGACCGTGCATACTATGTGTTCATTTCACTTGTATAATCAGTGAAAGCACTGGTTATACACTGTGAGTTAAATGCCAATTTTGCTTATTGTATTTTATTACCCCCAAACAACAAACACACATATGAACAGATAAGAATTAATTGTATAGGCCCATAAAGTCAGGAGTCTTGAAATTAATTGAAGTTGTGCTTGTTATCACAAAAACACATCTTCTTCCCATTGTTTATGTTCAGATAAGTCTGAAATACCAAATGAGTGTATTTATATCAACTGACTACAATTGTTTTATTTCTCCATCTTTTGTTTGAAACTCAGCAGGTGTATGGGGCCAAGGAAACAAAGATGAAGGTGATAGGTGAGTTGAAAATTTTACATTACTATAGTTACTGAAAAGGGGCTTTGAAGAGAAGTGAAAACTGCAAAACAGTCCATGTCTGTTGCTTGTGGTTGCAATTTTTGTTTAATAATGGGAAATACAACGTACATTGTTAATTTCAACTACATGTATATTTTGTCGTGAACAGCACATAGATGAACTTTGAAGTTCCCTTTTTTTTGGGTCAAAATACTTATGCATTGAAGAGATATGGTTTATACATATACCTTCACATGCTTTGCCCCCCCCCCCCCCCCCCCAAAAAAAAAAAAAAAAAAAAAATGGAGGTATTTCCTCGCTTGGGATATCTAGCTATCACAGAACAAAAAACAGTAACCCTAAAATTATATCACGGAAGACTGTATCATAGATACATGTTGTATGATTTTGGACCATTTTGTTGTATTGAAATGTAAACGATTGTCCCAAACAGTCAATCAGATATTTTGTGCGATTTTGTGATATTCTACAATGTAAGATGATTTGTAGACATTACCTGTAGTCTGTTTTGTTGAAACAGTGTTTTATTTTGACACAAAACTTGTCATCACTAGTTTACAGATCTTTTTCTGTGTTGTATTCCTGTAGTGTTTGGTTATCAATTTGTAGTTCAAGAATTTGTTATCTTTCATTGCAGGATCCAGATGCACAACAGTACTTTTCAAATTTGTTTGTGTTCCATCAAAACCATCAAAAAGCATGATTTCCAATAGATATATGATCTGCAAACTAATATTTGTGTGTTTGTGTGTAATGTCTTGGGACATATGTTTGATTTGTTGTGTTTGTCTTAGTTTAAATCATGTAAGTTTCCTTTCTGTGTGGTATCTTGTAGATTCGTCAAGGGTGCTGGCTTTGATATGCAGTCAGAGGTTAGAAAGGTGAGGAATTTCCTATTCTTTTATCACAATATTGCTGAATAGATATTCATAATAATCTTTTGGTGGATGATGTACTTATTAAAAAGTAATGAGCAAGACGTTTTTACACAATTCTACAAATGTACATTGTATGTACTTCTTACTGCTTGTTAGCTCACCTGAGCCAAAGGCTCAAGTGAGCTATTGCGATCGCCCTTCGTCCGGCGTCCGTCGTGCGTCGTGCGTCGTGCGTCGTGCGTCGTCCGTCGTGCGTCGTGCGTCGTCCGTCGTCCGTCGTCCGTCGTCCGTCGTCCGTCGTGCGTAAACTTTTTACATTTTCATCTTCTTCTTGAAAACCCCAAGACCGATTTTCATCAAACTTGGCAGGTAGCATCCCTAGGGGGTTAGGAACTCAATTTGTTAAAATGGGCACCATGCCCCACCCAGGGGGCCCCAAGGGGGGCCCAAACCCCCCAAAATTAAGGAATCTGTAAAAATCTTCTTCTCTAGAACCAGAAGTGATAGAGCTAAGTTAATACTATGAGTTAGTACATTGATGACTGTAGTTTCAAGTTTGTTCATGGCAGAATCAGGGGTGCCCCCCTTGGGACCCAGGGGAGGGGGGTAGGGAAGGGTTCTAATGGGGCCTAAATTGTACATTTTCATCGTCTTCTTGAGAACCCCATGACCCATTTTCACCAAACTTGGTAGGTAGCATCCCTAGGGGGTTAGGAAATCAATTTGTGAAAATGGGCACCATGCCCCACCCAGGGGGCCCCCAGGGGGCCCAAACCCCCCAAAATTAAGGAATATCTGCAAAAATCTTCTTCTCTAGAACCAGAAGTGATAGAGCTAAGTTAATACTATGAGTTAGTACATTGATGACTGTAGTTTCAAGTTTGTTCATGGCAGAATCAGGGGTGCCCCCCTTGGGACCCAGGGGAGGGGGTGAGGAGGGGTCCTAATGGGGCCTAAATTGTACATTTTTATCTTCTTCTTGAGAACCCCATGACCTATTTTCACCAAACTTGGCAGGTAGCATCCCTAGGGGGTTAGGATCTCAATTTGTTAAAATGGGCACCATGCCCCACCCAGGGGGCCCCCAGGGGTCCCAAATCCCCCAAATGAAGGAATCTTTATAAATCTTCTCTAGAATCAGAAGTTATATATAGAGCTGAGATAATACTATGAGTGAGTACATTAATGACTGTAGTTTCAAGTTTGTTCATAGGAGATCCAGGGGTGCCCCTCTTGGGTAGGGGGGGGGGGGGGGGGGTGGTGGTTGGAAGGGTCCAAATGGGGGCCTGAATTGTACATTTTCATCTTCTTCCTGAAAACCTCATGATGGATTTTTGTCAAACTTGGCAGGTAGCATCCCTAGGGGGTCAGGATCTCAATTTATCAAAATGGGCACCATGCCCCACCCAGAGGGCCCCAGGGGGCCCCAATCCCCCCAAATTAAGGAATCTTAAAAAAATTGGGCCCTTATTGTACATTTTCATCTTCTACTTGAGAATGCCTGGTCAAATTTTGGTAGAGCTGTGAATAATTTAGATTAGTGACTGCGTGAAAGGTGAACTTGCGATACTCAGGTGAGCGCTAGACCCGCGGGTCTCTTGTGTATGCTATTAACATGTCAATTTTGTCAGAAATATGTGTAGTATATTGTCACATATTATATTGAATAATCTTTATGGTTGAAGACTTGAAGCCATTTGGTGGAAAACAATCTGTTCTATTGACTTCACAATGGGAAAGAAATGAAATAGTGGGTTTTATTTGCAAGTCCTTCTTAGTTGCAATCAGGCAGATGATATTGTATGAATCGTAAATAGTGAAGGACAAACAAGCACTGTAACCCTGACCCTAAACCCTGCGTAGTATGTGTGTGTGTATATGTGTGTGCGTGTGTGTGTGTGTGTGTGTGTGTGTGTGTGTGTGTGTGTGTCTGTCTGTCTGTCTGTGTCTGTCTGTGTCTGTGTATTGGGGGGGGGGGGGCTGCAGGATGGGCACTAAATCTGCCAATTGTATGAGGTCAATTGATTGGCGTGTTATTTGGGTGGGTTGAGGGGCAGTCAAATAGTTGCATGTAATGAGTAAACAGACTTGACATTTTGTTTCTCCCTCTCTCTCTTCGCCAAAGTCTGATTGACTCTTCCAACCACCCAGTGGAAGTTATTTAAACAACTTGAAAAAGGTATCAAGGGCATAGATGATGCCCTGTCCTCTTTAACGAACAACCACTGATCAGTACCCTTTCCCTGACTTTCTTTATAGAGAGTTCACATCTCAAGTGTGTTCTCGCCAACCATTGTGTACATAGAAACGATATCACAGGCACAAGTGTTTGTGCCCCACAACCTCCTCCGTTTATCTTTAAGTTAAACAGAAGAGGAAATAAATTGGGGGGGGGGGGGAGGGGTTGAAGGTCTTTTTAAAAGTTTCCAAGAGGAGACTCTGCTCTTGATGTGTAATTTACGCTCCATTCAGAGGGAGACGGGGAAAGAGGAAGAGCGTGGGAGAGAGAGAGAGAGAGTATGGAAGCTATAGAAATTAGTAGGCAATATACGAATGGTGGTCTGAATGGGTTTGAAAAACTGAGAAATGAAAGTTTGTGTTTCCTCCATATTCAGTTGATACGAGTTTGTCATGACATACCTGTACCCTGTACCAAGGTATAAGAATTTGGGTGTGGAAACATCTGCTGTTAAATGTCCCCCCCCCCCCTTTAAGTTTTCCTTTAGGATTTCCTGTGTCAGAATGGGAAATTTATCAAATATTGGTAAATAGGTAAAACAGGGGACTAGTAAAGTATGTGAAATGTGAAATTCCATAGCAGTCGTATTTCAGGCAAGACTTCATGAAACCACCATTCTATTAGATTTGAATTTACTCACTTAAAAGGGAAATTCCATCCTCCTATTACAAAATATGTTGCTTTGTATGAAAGCAGAAAATCAGAGGAGCTAATCGCTGAAGATTTTAAAAAAAGATAGGACGCACAAAAAAGTTATGAATTGTAAGAGTTTAGAGTGTATTACAGAGACAAATTGGCATTTCTCCTTTTGTTTTGTACTTGAAATTTCACAACTTAATTTCCTCCAATATTTGGGCACAGACATGACTCATCTGTTGATGAGGACATGCGAAACCCTATTACTCTCTATTAACCAAGGACAGGTCTGAAAAAAAAAAATTGTTCGCAGGAAAAAAAAATGTAAATTTGGCATTTTTTTTCTGTGTAAGTTTGTACAAACCAAATGGATAGCTACTCAATACCTTCATCACGCAGAATTGACCGTTTACCTTACGGTACTCTCTAAACTGTAAAAGTTAATAACTTCTTTTGTGTGTCAGATTTTTCCCTCCAAATTTTCCCTGACCTACTTCTCAAACTTTTCTGTGTTCATACAAAGCAGAATAATATCAGGATGACATTGTCCTCTAACATAGCTGACTTACAGCATGTGCCTCACCCAGACTTTTACCCAATGCTCTTTGACTTTTTGCCATGTGATTTGTACAGGCTGTGGAACCACTGGAAGGACGGATCTCTGCGATAGAGAAAAAGTAAGCACCATCACTTTGATATGAGTATTGTGGGTGATTCTGTTTATATCCCATTTTCTCTTACATCTGATTAGACAATCAGAGTCACTAGATACTGTAAGCACCTCTTTCAGGCTTAGTACTATAAGACATTTCTCTAACTTGCCCATTTGTGCACTCGGGCAAGGCCCCCATACTTTCAATTGGCAAGTTAAAATTGTGTCGCTTGTTAAAATTGTGTCGCTTGTTAAGCCGAGTGTGGGGAACGTTTGATCTATGCACAAAGTAGATATGTGAGTGAAGAAAATGTCCTGTGCACCACCACCACATCCCACTCTGATTTTTTTTTTTTTTTTTTTTTTTACGTGGAGAGCCCCACTATGGCAAAATATTGAAATGTTTTCATGTACTGTATTAACAGCCGGCCTGAAATCATTGGTGTAAACTCACAAATTGCACAAGCAAGAGTACCACAGTTGGGGCGCCTTTGGCCCGCCCAAAGCTGGCCCGGCAGAGTAAACGGGGTCAAAGATTACAGTTACGACATCTACATAACTTTGGCATGCAGAATCAAATTCTAATTTGGAGATTGCTGCGCACATAGATATCAACATGTAGGATTTGGACAATACAGACTGTGTAAGAAGCTGTAAGTCAAATTCACAAAACACCACTTACATGTATACACTGTACATAGAAATAAACATCACATCTTTTCACTTGCATGTGGCCATTCGTGCAACAAAGGCAACTTTTAAGAATAATTTGAATTAAAAAAATGATTACTGGAGTAACTGTCATCAAACAAAGGTTACATACAACCCACAAAATGTTGATTGTGGATACCTGTTTATGTATATGATATACATCTGTATACATGTTTATTTCTCTCATCAAGTACACAGTGAACCATTCTAAGCTGAGCTTTTTAGTTCTCAGTTTTACTCCTGGGAACCAAAGTTGGAAATCTGTGGCTTGGAGCTGTGTGAGGGAGCCCACTCAACCGTGCTGTTAAGACCACCATATATTGTACCACAATACGCATAGTACAAGCAATTGACTCGAAATTCCTTAGGAGCTATTTGTTAAGGATAAGCAACCATTGTACCTTGAAAAAGCCGTAGACTGGTTCTCTTGTAGAACGTGCTGACGTCACTATAATTCATTGCAGAGTGACCACTCTTGTTTGAAATCTTCAAAATAAGATGATCTTCTAAATTGTGCTGTGGCTCCTTTGGTTTAGCTTCTTCTTTTTGTGGCATTTTGACTTGGATAACACTTATTGTAGAGCTAGTTCATGTCAGTACTCTTTGAGTGTAGACTCGCCAAATTGCAGTTGTTTTTGTTCTGTCACCATATCCTGGTATAACTATCTCAACCCCTCCCCGCCCCCATTGCAATATGAGCTTTGTGGGTGTTTGAAACAATTTTGCCTGTTGGTTGATCCTACCTCCCAATTGTATTTCTTCTGATTTTCACAGAACTGTAAAGAGGTATCCAGAGGTTGCATACTTGCCAGAAAGCACAAGGAAACGAATCTTAGTAAGTATGCAGTTAGCTACCAACATATTTAGCAGTTCAGTCCTATTGATTACCATACTTATGTTTGTAATGTACCTACCTGAGTGTGTTAAACATGTACATACCTACGTGTACATAGACTCTCATAAATTTAGACGTGGACATGCGTGGATAAACGTTGTAAACAGTGTATACAAATGTTTGCGAACTTTGGCAAAAGACCAGCAAACAAGGCAAGTGTTTATGTTTATGTTATGCTATTTTTATCCCAATTTGCATTGAGTGCACATATCCAACTAAGCACATATCCAACAAACATCTCACTTTGTTTTGAAATGTACGGTGTATGAATCTCTACTGGACCTGTGAATTTAACTCTATACCTGTATTTACATGTACCAGGTCTGTACACATTCCAAATACAAGGAAATTGTGTGTGCATTCGAGATGAATGCTCGTTCCTTTTAACCATTTGTCACCAGTCTGGCATTGAATTGCCCCAGGTTGCACACCAACAATTTCCTCTATACTGGATTGTCTAGCTCTGTATCACAGAATCTCTGCAAAGGAAATTTGTATACTGTGTATAAATGCCAAATAATTCACAAGGTTTTTATTTTCACGGATATCACGAGTCATGCGCTCTTCGCAAATTTGCGAACATGCAAAATTATCAACTCTGAGCCCGACAAGAATGTGATGTGCACGCACACATCTCCGTTCGTCACTGTTCTCCAAAATCGTGAATTTCACCATTTGCAAATCTGTCTCGAAGTCCTGATTTTGTGATACTCATTTGAAATATATAGTGTATACAGTATCCCTTGCCACCCGAGTTGCTTGTAACACCTTTCAGGCTCTGTGAAATGCCATTGTCCCAAAATGTGGCACTGCAGTGCCTTGTTGCACACCAATGACTTTGCAGTTGATTGTCCAGCATATAGGTACATGTTGTATCATATTATATTCATGAATATTGAGCAATCTTTCTGAAGGAACAATGCTGTGTAATATTTTTTGTTGCGATGACCTCTAGCTGTCTTTTTTTTTCCTCTATGTTGACTAGTAGATTATCTTTGTTTCCTGCATACCTTGAATAGAATTTGCACCTACAGTGGATGCATGCATACTGTAATGATGATGCGGGTTAAAGCAGACCAGATCCCTTGTGGAATGTTTTAATTTTTTTGTTTTCATGGCATGTAGAGAGTGCCATTTCTTTGTAGGATTTATGTACATTAGGCGTTTTCACATCAGCCCGATGTTTCAAAATAGCGCGCTATTTTCTGACTTGGGAAATTAACCCAATCACGAAATAGTGCGCTATTTGATAATGTGAACACAAATTAGCGCGCTAATTGTATCGCTCTGATCGAGAAAATTTCTGGAGTTCAACTCGGGAAATTTCTGAAAGAGCGGGATAATTGGCAAACTAGCGCGCTATTTGATAATGTGAAAACGCCTCAAGAAATTAGCGTGATGCATCCCATCATGCCTAGCGTGTGTGACCTGATCGATCGAGGCAAACTGCACACAAATCATGAGGAATTTTTGAAAGTGCACACATTACTGATGCTGTTTGCACATGCTCAGCTGTCGAATTAGCTCGAAAAAATTTCGGGCTAATTCTCTTCGGGCTGATGTGAATAAGAAATGAAATAGCGCGCCTATTCGCAATTGCGAAAAATATCTCGAGCTTGGATTTTTATCGGGCTGATGTGAAAACGCCTAATCAGACATTTGTATGTAGATGAAGGCTGAAGGATTTTTGTCAGGCTGACTTTATAATA
This sequence comes from Diadema antillarum, assembly GCF_040938485.1. Lineage (NCBI taxonomy): Eukaryota > Metazoa > Echinodermata > Echinoidea > Diadematoida > Diadematidae > Diadema > Diadema antillarum. The sequence continues at coordinate 51,827 of NW_027272172.1, forward strand.
AAGGGCTGGTCCCAGAATACTAATTGCTTTCAATCCTGTCAGGCCCGCTGCATAATAGAAATATCCGTTGACATCTCATGCGATGTAATAAATAATGTCATGAATGGTGAAAGCAGTCCGAGTGTTGTGTCTGTGCACTGTATTGCTGATTGTAACAGGTGCTGTGTAGACCATACAGCCTTATGCTTTGCATTATATTATTCTTTGATCAATAAACTGCACCTGTTACATTACAGGGCATAATATCATATTTCTTTGTCTTGCCCCCCCCCCCCCCCCCCCCCCCCCCCTTGGGGCAATGTGCACTTACAGAGTGCAGGCGAGCCACTGTGCATTGCTTCGTATGAATTATAGTGATGAAGAGGCGCATGAATTATTTTGTGATTGAGTGTCATGGTTCTACATGAGACTAGTAATGCTATTTTACAATTAGAAAATATGAGAAAAAAATACAAAGCTCGACTGACCTTGTACAATTAAAAGAATAAGGGAGACACTTTGCAGCATCAGTACAGGTTTAGATGAAGCATCAATTGTCATATTTTTTTTTTGTCTGTAAACAAAACAAAATTTCCAATATTAATCCCACATGTCTGTATCTCTGCTAGTACCTGCAAACACCACACAGTCAAATTAAATTTTGGTGATTTTCATTTTCCATAATATGCAAGGTTATACTAAGTGTTCATCCTAGCAGACTTTGACGAAGCGAGTGCCAGTGTGCATAACGTTAGAACAAAACTAAGCTATAGAAGGGGAATTGAAGGAATTTGACATATTCTATTGGAAAGAATATGGAGCAGAGATAAAAAATTTGGATCAGCACAAATTTTTTTTTTTCCCTTTTGAATTCATACAAGTTGTGCATTGATTTATGACTTGCTGTAAAATAAAAAAAAATTTGCATGTATAAAACTTTTTGGAATTTTGCCAAGAGCCAGGATTCACGAAAGTAAAATGTATGCAATTTTAAGTGTTGTCTGCACAATGCATGGAATGCCACTGGCAATTCACAAAAAAATTTGATGCCATGATAAAGACAGTCGGCTCCAATTTGCGAAAGTTTCATGCCATGTTTCTGGTTGTACAGTATCTTTGCTGAAGTTTATATGTAGAAATGTTTGAATTAGGGGAGCTGCACCATTGGTATGGTTACATCAGTAACTGTATCCTTTGCTCATGCTGTACTGTAATTTGATGTATAATTATGCCTTTTTTGGTTCCATCTGGAATGACCAGATCACCGGCGGAGCGGGCTTTGTCGGGTCGCACCTCGCGGATCGCCTCATGCTGGAGGGTCACGAGGTCACCGTCGTCGACAACTTCTTCACGGGCCGCAAGAGGAACATCGAGCACTGGATCGGCCATCCGAACTTTGAGCTCATCAACCATGACGTCGTCAACCCACTCATGCTGGAGGGTAAGTTCATGGACAGAAGAAAAAAACATACTCCCTTGTCTGATGTATGTATGTAAGTGTGTGTGTTTTAGCAGGGAGATGGTTGTTTACTGGTAAATGTGTGTGTTTTTGCTTGGTTTATATATCATCGCGATATCACTTTACCCTGCAAGTTAGTTTCCAGTGATAGTGTTGAAAACCAGTGTTTCCTTTATCAGCAAAAGGAGGTTGACTTTGCGAGAAACTGCAAGATGTCGAAGGCTTGACCCTTTTTGCGGCAGGGACTTTGGAGAGTGTGTACAACACTATGAGGTTTGCTGTGTCAATCAGCACTCTAAGAGTTTATTAAGGAAGTGCCTGCCTGAAAAAAAAGTCATCGCCCTTGAATGAAAAACTTTCTTGAATCGGCACTTGCATTCAATGCAGTGTGTAGAAAAAGACTTTCGCGTGCATTTTACTTTCATGAATCCGTGCTTCTCATGCAATTTGTGAAAGATCGTGAAATTTTTTGGTTTTACCGTAATGTGTGGTAGTGCTGTATTGATGACATACACATTCTTGTATTGTGCTCTGTGATTAATGGAGATTAATGGAAATCTTCCACTAATGCATTGTAGCTAGTTTTTATTTATTCTTTCTCAGTGTATTCATACTCCTTTACATACGTCCTTTTTGCATAGGATAGATAGTAAGCTCTCTGAAATAGTTTGCAATGGTGATTATGGTAAGGCTGTTAGATATTGTGCGATTAAGTTGTGTGTTGATGAGGTGCAAATTCCTTTGATCGTATATTGCTGCAGTTGATGAAATCTACCACCTGGCATGCCCGGCCTCCCCGCCCCACTACATGTACAACCCCATCAAGACCATCAAAACCAGCTCCCTGGGCACCCTCAACATGCTGGGACTGGCCAAGAGGGTCAGGGCCCGCCTGCTTCTGGCCTCCACCTCAGAGGTCTATGGAGGTAAGTGCTCGATCGGAGGGGAATGTATTTCTGTCATTTGTTGAGCAAAGATTAGGGGCTATAAAAGCACATCTGCCGTTTTTTTTTAAAGTGCCACTGTGAATGTGGCATGTTGTTTCTGCAACTTTTGACAGCAGTTATTCACTGAAGGGCATTTGATTTTGCTAGCAAATTATTCTAAAGTTACAATTCTGTCTTTCTATCTGTCTGCCTTTCTGTCTGTCTATATATCTGTCTATCTACATGTATCTATCTATCTATCTATCTATCTATCTATCTATCTATCTATCTATCTATTTATCTTCCTATCTGTCTTATCTATATCAATTACTTTATCTACCCATTCATGTACATACCTATCTATTTAGCTATTGATTTATTGTTTATTTATTTTTCTATCTGTCAGTCTGTCTGTCTGTATGTTTATCTATTTCTCTATCTCTCTTTCTATGCAGAGTGTTTCTATCTACATGCATGCTGACACAAACCTGTATGTGTATAGAGAACAAAAACAACAACAAAGATGTCCATTTGTTTCTCTTAGAGCAATGATTCTCACTCTTCACTCTTCATATCCTTTCGTTCTTTCTTGTCTGACATTCTATGTGGAGATCTTTTCTTCCTTCTTTTTTTTGGTGATAAATGTACTGTAAAACGAGGAATGTTTGCGTGCATTTTAATTTTGCGAATTTCGTGAGTGCGAAGATTCGCGAAATTAAAATGCACGCGAAAGTTCTTTTCTACACTATATGCATTGAATGCTAGTGGCAGTTCGCGAAAATTTCATGCCGCAAAAAAAGGCCGTCGGCTCCAATTCGCGAAAAATTAATGCCGCAAATATATCATGTTTTACAGTATATGAATTTGTCTTTTCCTGTCTCTATATGTACAAGTATATTGACTGATCTGTTCGTCTGTTTGCCTCCTGATTGATTTTTGCATACATATGTGCGTTATACTTCCTGTCAATCTAAGTATTGTGTAATTTTCTCTGGTGTCCAGACCCTGAAGAACATCCACAGAAAGAGGAGTACTGGGGCCACGTTAACCCCATTGGTCCCAGGGCCTGCTACGATGAAGGGAAGAGAGTGGCTGAAACAATGTGCTACGCTTATGCCAAACAGGTACATTCATTAAAGGGATGGTATAGTTGTGATTGAGACCTGGCTTCTGGTTTCTAACTTTTTTTTGTGAGATAATGAAAAACATCTTATGAAATATGAAAGAGCATGTAATTCCAAGAGGACTTTAACGTTTATTTGATGAACATTGGTTTTGAAATGGCTGAGATATCCAAAACAGAATGATCCTAATGAAAGGTGGGTGAAAGGTGGGACCCACCTTTCATTAGGCTGTTTTGTTTTACTTTGTTTTTGAATATCTCAGCCATTCCAAAACAGATTTTCATCAAATAAACTCTGAATTCCTCTTACATTGGTATGCTCTGTAACATTTCATAAGTGGTTTCTTTGTATCTTGCAAAAAGTTAAAAGCTCAATTCTCACCTCCACCAATACCATCACTTTAAAAGCACTTTGTGGAGCAATAATGCATATTTTCTTGGATAACTAGCAGTACCAGTAGTCACCAAGGATTTCAAATAAGATTTGCAAATGGCTAGTATGATAATGAAGATCTGTATTCTTGGACATGTGAATGAGTAATGTGACATCACTCGTGCAAAAGTGACAGCATCTTTTATTCCTCAGGAGGGTATTCTGAAAAGAAAGTGAAGTTTGGTATTTTGCGCATCAACTGATCTGAAGTGATGTGTCTTCCCCTTTCCCTGTATCACCCTGCGGTGCAGTTTCTTTTACATATACATATGTACATTGTACAACAAAATCAATTCTAAATCCAGACTGAAACAAAATTTGCACATCACCTGAGATTTTTTGAAATAATGCCTGTGTAAGAACAACAAGCACCTCGTCCATTCTAATTATTCAGTCAATCAAGAAGTGCTATTGAGGCCCAGTGGTTAAGATCATGGACTCTAAATCATGAAATTCCTGGTTCAAGTCTGTCAACAGCAACAACTGTGCAAGACACCCAATCCTTATTGCCTAGTCCTTGTGATGGGGTTTCAAGCAGTCGGTCCGACGGAAGCTTGCGTCCAAGCGTTTAAGTGCTTCTGTAGTATCCACATTAAAACAATTTATATTTCAATTCTAATTTGAATATAAAATTCAATTCTAAATTTCAAATGTATCAATTACCTTTCAATTTTTCCTCTTTGTCAGGACAAAGTGGAGGTCAGGGTGGCCAGAATATTCAACACATTCGGACCACGCATGCACATGAACGACGGCCGAGTGGTCAGCAACTTCATTCTCCAGGCCCTCCAGGACGAACCAATCACGATCTTTGGACAGGGCAAGCAGACACGGTCATTCCAATATGTCAGGTAACTGGAACCACAGAGGCTTCTCGAATGGACTGATGAGTCACAAGATATTGTCCAATCCGTGCAGGCATTGCCCTTGCTTTGATTGTTTATTTGTTTTGTTTATTCATTTCAAATTAGATATAAAAGATAAACAACAAATACAATGCATACACAATACTTCATCATCATTTTCAAACAATCTGATGTTATGCTTTTTTTAAAAAATTGTCAATGTGAAATGAAGTAAGAACTTAAGAAAAGGCTCGTCGGCTTTAGTGGGAAAAGAGTCATCTTAAACATTGGCATAATATGAGTGCATTTACAAGTTACAATAGCACACAAAAAGATAGTACAGATGTCAAATCACACACTTTTGAAGGCGGTGATGAGAAATCAAATGCTCAGAGAATTTTGGAATAAACTGAAGTGTGTGCCTGATTGTATCTCCGTTTGTACGTAATTGCAAACATTGAGAAAGCTAGAGCGTAGAGATCTTTTTGTATAAACCGGATGAACAGATTTTTTCTTTTTTTTTTGTAATGTACTGACACCATATCAAAGATGAATACTCTTTGATTTTTCTGTTTTTGAATTCATAGCATTTTGTTCAGATTTCATTATATTCCAGCTGTAGCTTATGTTCAAGATCATTTTACCAGGTAAATTGTGAACAGTGTTACAGAAGTACATTAAAAGTGAAGAAATCAAGTGGGTAGGAGAATGACATGCCTTATCTTCTGTCTCCACAGTGACCTGGTCAGTGGACTCATAGCCCTCATGAACAGCAATGTCTCATCTCCAGTGAATATTGTAAGTATGTCCGTCCCCGGCAAGTATTGTTTGACAGTGATGATAAGTGATACTGTAAAAGTGGAAATGTTCATACATTTCACGCAACCAGAAGCTAGTGCAAAAAAATAAAAGCGTCCAAATATTTTTCACATGCGATATGATCCAGTAATTTTTGTCACGATTCCGCAGAATTAAAAACACGCAAAATTCATCTTACCTGGCTGAGTGTGAAAAAATACTCACGCAAAAAATAACCACTTTTACAGTAGCCCTTTAATTAACCTGGTAGTCTTCCTACCGTGCGATTGAGTATTTGTGAATAGGGGATCAATTTTGTCCGAACCCATGCAGAGTTGCAGGATGAAATATGCTTCTCCGTTAAGTGATGTAAGTGCGGAAAGGTTCATTGCCACCTGAGCTTGGCCATACCTTGAAGGATGACAAAACCTATCCAGGTGTGACATTGAGGCAGTCCCACGTGAAGGCCATTATGACACAATCAGGACATGCCAGTGTAATTCTTAATTTGTTCCCTAAGACTTCAGTAACAAGTGTCTTAAAAACATCTTTGCCTACTGGCAAAGAAGTAGAGACTTTGGATTCTAAAGTGCTTCTTACCTAATTATACCCCCGCTAAACGAAGTTTGAAGGGGGTATATAGGAATCAGCGGACGGTCGGGCGGTTGGTCGGGCGGTTGGTCGGTCGGTCGGGCGGTCGGTCGGGCGGTCGGTCGGTCGGGCGGTCGGTCGGGCGGTCGGTCGGTCGGGCGGTCGGTCGGTCGGTCCGTTGCAAATCTTGCGTCGCGAACTACTTCCTCAGTTTTCAACCGATTCCCATAAAACTTGGCACAGATGTGTGCCTTGGGTTGTAGATGTGCAAGACATATTTTTTGACAGTACCCAAAAGTACGTTGCCATGGTAACGGCATATTATGGGCAAAAATGGGTACAAATCTTGCGTCGCGAACTCCTCCCACAGTTTTTGATCAATTTTTATGAAATTAGGTACAGATGTTCATCTGAATATGTTAATGTGCAAGACACATATTTCCGCAGTGGCAAAAAGTGCGTTGCCATGGTAACGGCATGTTATTGGTTAAATATAGGGCAAAATGCTTCATGGCAAAACTGCTTCATCAGTGTTCTTCCAATTCTCATGGAATTCATATTGAATGTTTATCTTACAGGGCTCGTACGCGTCATGGAATTTCTGGAAAGTCAGGGAATTTCAAAATACTTTTTCCGGAAGCAAAAAGTCAGGGAAAGTCAGGGAATCCCTCTATTTCTTCTGGAAAGTCAGGGAAAATCATTTTTTCAAGATATTTGTTAAAATGATATTTGATTTCTCTTATCAACAAAGGAAGAATAGTTTGTCAAATTTGTGGTTTCTCGTATTAAGACCGTTTTCGTAACAAACTCCACGCAGATTGGTGTCTAATTGCGTCTTTCATAGGCATGTGCACGTGTACTTGTGTATATGACTATCGACTGGCAGTGATGTAAGGTGCCGTGGTGCCTTTGTGTACACATATGTACATACGTGACATGAGCGCTGCTGATGTGATTGGCATTATTTTAAATTGCGTGCATGATCGAAGCGTCAGTCATCTAATACAGGGCTCGACACTAAGGGTGGGATTTCACGGAGCACGCGAACGATTTGCGAAGGACGCGAATGGCAAAATCCAGCATTCGTATTTTAGTCTGCAAAAGATCGCCAAACGAACGTGAGGGTTCAGAAGCATCGTCAATTGTTCGCGAATGTCGTTTTTACTTCGGCGAGAATTTCAAAAAAGTTTGAAATTTTTTGCGAACCTTTTCCACACACTTGGTCGTGATTTGCTCGTCAATTGTTCTCGAAAGTGTCTTTAAAGCCTCGTCATATGCGCAAGATCTTCGCAAGACACGCGCGATGTTCGCAAAATGTTCGTGAAACCCCAAACAGACTCCGAAACTTTGGAGAATGTCTCGCGTATGTTACGCGAAATCTGCGAAGTTTTTCCGATCATTTTACGACGTAATCGCAAACTGTTCGCATACCTTTTGAGATATTCTCGCGAACGTTTAGCGCACGTTTGGGGGATGTATTACCTATACGTTTTCTACAAATAAAAGTCGTAGCATACATCTAAACATCAAACAATTATCAACAACTACAGTAACAAAAGAAATTAAAGACTAGCAAAGAGAAAGAAATGTTTGATATACAAAAAAAAAAAAATCGCAGAATACACTTAATATTAATCTAAAGTATGCAAAATTTCCTTTAAACTATAGAGATTATGTGTTGGAGGAATTGCAAAAAAAAAATCAAATGCTTTACTACTTGTAGTGGAGATAGGTCCTAGGGAAAAAAATGTAGGCAAGCACAGGATAGAAAAATGAGAGAAAAAGAAAGGAGAAATAGAGGAAAAAAAAAATCAACTCAAGACAGCTTCCACCTCTCCTTGGGTACATTTTATCCCATGATTATTGAAAATTTTTCGTTGTTCGCATTTCCGTCGCGTGTTCTTCGTGAACGTAACATGCTGTACTTAAGCAATGATACACACGACATTCGCACAGACGTCGTGGAAACTTCGCACAAATTGCGCAAGAATAGTTTTCGGCTTCAATGTCGGAACGCATTCGGATAAAAACTTTTCCGAATGTTGGATTTTGTCATTCGCGTCGTTCGCAAATCGTTCGCGTGCTCCGTGAAATCCCACCCTAACGGTGGCCCGGTAGCCCGTGGCCACAAAAAACGCACGTCGGGCCACCAAAAAAAAAGTTGGATGATTGCCTTTACTTTTGGAAATGGACAGCGGTATATCGGCTCCGTAAGATGCTAAGATAAATGTCAGATGTTTGCTTTTAATTTTGGAAATGAATAACGGTAATATTCGACTCGGTATGATACTTAAATAAACGTCAGATGTCTGCTTATACTTTTGGAAATGAATAACGGAAATATTCAGCTCCGTAGGGAGCTAGAATTAATGTCAGATATTTGATTTTGCGTTCGGAAATGAATACGGATAACATTCGGCTCCGGAAGATGCTGAAATAAATGTCGAATGTTTGCTTTGACGTTCGGAAATGAATACTAATAATATTCAACTCCGTACGATGATAGAATAAATGCCGGATGTTTGCTTTTACGTTCGAAAGTAAATAGCAATAACATTCAGCTCGGGAAGATGCTAAAGTAAATGTCGAATGATCCCTTTGACGTTCGGAAATGAATAACAATAATATTCAACTCCGTACGATGATTAAATAAATGTTGGATGTTTGCTTTTACTTTCAAAAGTAAATAGCAATAACATTCGGCTCCGGAAGATGCTAAAATAACTGTCAGATGATTGCTTTTACGTTCGGAAGTGAATAGCAGTAATATTCTGCTTCATACGATGATTAAATAAATGTCGGATATCATGCTATTATATTTCGAAATTAATAACAGTAATATTCAGCTGCGTTTGATGGTAAAGTAAATGTCTGATGTCTGCCTTGACGTTCAAAAATGAAAGACAGTAACATTCGGCTCCGTACGATGCTGAAATAATTGTCAGATGATTCATTTCACTTTCGGAAGTGGACAGCAATAACATTCGGCTCCGTACGATAATAAAATAAATGTCAGATGTTTGCTTTCAAATTTGGAAATGAATAACGGTAATATCCTGCTCCGTACGATGCTAAAATGAATATCAGATTGTTGCTTTTACAGTTGGAAATGATTAACGGTATCAATCGGCTCAGTTAGATGCTAGAATAAATAGCGGATGCTTGCTTTCACGTTCGGAAATGAATAAGGATAACATTCAGCTCCGTAAGATGCTAAAATGAATGTCAGTTGTTTGCTTTTAATTTTGGAAATTAATAACGGTAATATTCGACTCCGTATGATACTTAAATAAACGTCGGATGTCTGCTTATACTTTTGGAAATGAATAACGGTAATATTCAGCTCCGTATGGGGAGCTAAAATTAATGTCAGATATTTGATTTTGCGTTAGGAAATGGATAAGGATAACATTCGGCTCCGGAAGATGCTGAAATAAATGTCGAATGTTTGCTTTGACGTTCGGAAATGAATACTAATAATATTCAACTCCGTACGATGATAAAATAAATGCCGGATGTTTGCTTTTGCGTTCGAAAGTAAATAGCACTAAAATTCAGCTCCGGAAGATGCTAAAGTAAATGTCGAATGATCCCTTTGACGTTCGGAAACGAATAACAATAATATTCAACTCCGTACGATGATTATGTCTGATGTTTGCTTTTATAATGTTCGAATGTAAATAGCAATAACATTCAGCTCCGGAAGATGCTAAAATAAATGTCGGATATTTGCTTTGACGTTCGGAAATGAATTAAAATAATATTCAACTCCGTACGATGATAAAATAAATGCCGGATGTTCGCTTTCATGTTCGAAAGTAAATAGCAATAACATTCAGTTCCGGAAGATGCTAAAATAAATGTCGAATGATCCCTTTGACGTTCGGAAATGAATAACAATAATATTCAACTCCCTACGATTATTAAATAAATGTCGGATGTTTGCTTTTACGTTCGAAAGTAAATAGCAATAGAATTCAGCTCCGGAAGATGCTAAAGTAAATGTCGAATGATCCCTTTGACGTTCGGAAATGAATAACAATAATATTCAACTCCCTACGATGATTAAATAAATGTCGGATGTTAGCTTTTACTTTCAAAAGTAAATAGCAATAACATTCGGTTCCGGAAGATGCTAAAATAACTGTCAGATGATTGCTTTTACGTTCGGAAGTGAATAGCAGTAATATTCTGCTTCATACGATGCTAAAATAAATGTCGGATATTTGCTATTATATTTCGAAATTGATAACAGTAACTTTCATCTGCGTTTGATGGTAAAGTAAATGTATGATGTCTGCCTTGACGTTCAAAAATGAAAAACAGTAACATTCGGCTCCGTACGATGCTAAAACAATTGTCAGATGATTCATTTCACTTTCAGAAGTGGGCAGCAATAACATTCGGCTCCGTACGATAATAAAATAAATGTCGGATGTTTGCTTTTCAATTTGGAAATGAATAACGGTAATATCCTGCTCCGTACGATGCTAAAATAAATAACAGATTGTTGCTTTTACATCTGGAAATGATTAACGGTATCAATCGGCTCAGTTAGATGCTAGAATAAATAGCGGATGCTTGCTTTCACGTTCAGAAATGAATAAGGATAACATTCAGCTCCGTAAGATGCTAAAATGAATGTCAGTTGTTTGCTTTTACTTTTGAAAATGATTAACGGTAACATTCGGCTCCGTAAGGTGTTAAAATACTAGTAAATGTTGAATGATTGCTTTCACAATCAGAAATGAATAACGGTAACTTTCGGCTCTTTACAATGCCAAAACAAATGTCGGATGTTTACAAATGTCTGTAAATGCTCCCACTTTATCATTTCAAACGTAAGTTTTGACCACCTACATGTAAATAGGCATCAACTTTTTTGATAACTCTATTCATTTATTTTAGACATGGGTACCTGTATCACGTCAGTAATACTTAATATTTATTTTTCTATGTTTAGTAGGACCGATTTAGTTTTTCTTATGTTTTTCTTGATTTTTTTTTTGGGCCACCAGATTTTACTTTCGGGCCACCAAAAAATAGAAATCAATGATTTCGGTGGCCGGATCGGGCCACCAAAAATAGAAGTTAGTGTGGCGCCCTGTCTAATAACACGAATGTATGATTACTTTTGGATTGAGATAGTGCTTTGATTTTGATATAGAATTTGCATTAAAGCATTTTACCACAGAATATTGACAACACAATCATTTCAATGTAAATAATAATCATCTTCCCTCTCCTTTATACTTGAGGATGTTAGGGCTTAGATAATTGTGCGTACATTTATTATTGAACTTGATCAACTGCATTATCGATATCCAAGAAAAAAACTAAAATTGTGAAATTCTATGTACAAATTCAAAGGAGAGTTGTCCTCTTGTGATATCACGTATTCTGGCATAGTTCCGTCCAAAGAGGGCAACATACACAATTTTGCATAATTCTTGTTAACAGGTTATCAAAATTTGCTCAACATTTTACTGTTGGGTTTCTAGAATTGTTTTCTACTCACCTAATCCACGTTGTTGTTTGGGGAAAATTCCCCTTTAAGGTGCTTCCTTCAGAACAAAGCATAAGTGTGTATAACCGAATATACACACTTGTTTTGTGTTTTGCTTCCTAGTATTATGATGATGTATTTTTACACACTTTAGAATAAGATGTGTACATCGTGTAAAATTGTCATGGAAATTTACATTTTCTGCTCTGGAAAGTCATGGAAAGTCAGGGAATTTTGAAAATGAGGAAGCGTATGAACCCTGATCTTAGGATATAGGTCAGCATGACACATTTCTTGACAGTGACAAAAAGTATGTTGCCATGGTAACAGCTCACATATTATGAGCCAAAATGATGGAAAATTTTGTGTTGCAAACTACTTCCTCAGTTTTTGCCCAATTTCCATGAAACTTGGTACAGATGTGTGCCTTTGGTTGTAGATGTGCAAGACGCATTTTTCGACAGTACCCGAAAGTACGTTGCCATGGTAACGGCATATTAATGGCAGAAGATCAAGGAAAGATCTTGCGGATTTAACTACTTCCTCAGTTTTTTGACCAAAGCTTATGAAATGTTGTTTGGCGGGGGTATAACCAGTCGCTGTAGCGACATTTCTAGTTTACACTTGTTGGAAAGACATTTGAAATTGTTTCTTATATTCAAGTTTCACTCTGTTTTTGCACATTCTAGGGTAATCCTGACGAGCACTCAATCCTAGAATTTGCTGAAATCATCAGAAATAAAATTGGTAAGTATTCCCTATCTCTCTTGTTCCAATCCATTGGAGCTGCAATAGTTCACCATTGCATATAATTGTTGTGTTGGCCCGTTTGCTGCTGAAAGAAAAAAAAAAACAAACCCTTTTACATTTTACTTATTTTTTTTTGTAACATGGAAATTGAAAGAATATGTGTTACAGCATTATTTATTTACTTTATGTATTCTGTTTGATTTTTCACAGGGTAGCCCTTTCAGTTAAAAAAAAATGATTTACAAAGGGGCCCTGAATAAAAACAACACAAAATACATGTACATACAAAGTTACATGCAAAATTAAGAAAATAAAAATAAAAACAAAATGATGAAAACAATACTGTAAATTTCTTGTGAATTTATTCAGACTCCGAAGAAATTCAAACATGTACAAGAGGAGAATGTATTCTTGAGTGACGTAGGGTTAGTTTTTCATCTCATTTTTTAAAACTCGTGAGATGTATGACCCTAAGATTTCAGACGTGATGTTGGGAGACATTCTTCAACCATGCGGAATGTCATGACGTTTGCAAGAGTGATAGAGGACCTTTAAATGCGAACAAATTCTGCACTTATCTAGCTCGCTTATGAAAAGATTTAAAGAAAAAATATTCCTCTCATATACGTTTGGAATTTTACTTGCCCAATCTGGCAAGTAGATTTTACAATCTTTAGAAATATCTTTACTTGCCCATCTTTAAATTTCACTTTCCCCATGGCAAGTGGGCAAACGCTACAAACAGTAGTGCCAATCTCTGTGTCTATGCCTTTATTATTGCCTTGCTGTCTTTTGCCTGCAGGTGGCTCAAGCGTCATCTCCCACGTCCAAGCGGCCGAGGATGACCCAAAGAAGAGAAAGCCGGACATCACCAAGGCTAGGACATTACTCCAGTGGGAACCGAGGGTGAGTGGATGACCAGAGAGAGAAAAAAAGAAGAAATAATGCACCAAAGTCTCTCCTCTTTAGTTATCTTATTTGGGGGAGACATCTCCTTTTCATTTTGAATCTGATTGATTCATGCTGAAGGCACATCCCGTCCTGCAGTAGTGCTCATTGGAGGCTGTTTCTGTCAAAACACTCTTCTATGAAGATATTTCATCAGTGGTTTCTTGTAAAGAGATGCATATCATTTTAAGATTAATGTGCATTTTACATGGACACTCCTTTGCAATTAGCTGTAGGTTCCCTTTGCCGAATGATGTATTGATTTGTTTTCTTTTATAGGGTTACCATTGCACATAATGTACCGTTGCCCGTAGCAAATGGGACATCATGTGGACCATGCTGTGATATGAGCCACACTAATATTGAACAATTTGAGATTTTAGTTTATACAGATATGATTGTAACACAGATTACTGTTTTTTTTCTTCAAATCCACTGCGATCTGTCTTCACTTGTTAATCAAACAATTACAATCACCGAAGAGAAATTTACCTGTTCCTTAAAACACTCCATCTCCTCTTATTGCCAACATTTCCTCTATATCTCTGTGACAACTTGTCATATTTCTCTCTTTCTATGTTGCTGTTCAGGTACCTCTTGATACTGGTCTTCAAAAGACGATAGAGTACTTCAGGAATGAGCTGAACATGACGAACAGCAAGATGACCCCGTAATCCTTGTCGCTGCCTTGGCAACCGTGTGCACGACATCTTTCATGAGCGAATTTTACTTGCGTTTACTACCCCTCTACTCGTCGGACTGGGAGCCTTACTTCTGAGCAGTCATGGACAAGATTGAATATCTGTGATAGAGCAGATGATGTGAGCCAGTAAGACTCCGGGGACTAACTTCAGTACAGAAGATTCTTGATACAGTAATTTTCTCTTCTTTTTTTCCCGTTGAAATCTATGAATTTTCTTTAAGCAAAAGTGTTGCTTGTTTTGTGGTTTCCAGTGCTACAAGAGGTGGAAGGGTGTTCCTCGACATTGATTGCACATTCAAAACATGTGTGTTCATTTCTTTTATTTATTTATTTTTTAAATCTTTTTTTTAATGAAAAAGACCATCATTGAGATACAGGGATGTGGCCAGATGGTCATTGGTCAGTGGACCGGTCAAGGAAGCGGTCAGTGGGCTGGCAGTGATTATGACGGCAGGGATCTGTGGATGATTTGAGGAGCAGCAGCTGGGCGAGTGAGATTTTGTCAGGGTTTTTTGCGCAGTGCAGTAACACATGTACAGGGTGTTGGTATGTACAGTGCGTAGGTGATATCTTTCAACAGATGGTAAAACACAACCATTCTGTATTGCCCACAAATATATGGCTGATAATGATGGTGAATTAAAAAAAACAACAACATTGAATTAAAAGTCTTAGACGCTGTCAATTTGCCTGTACAAGGTATTAATATTAAGATTGAACAGAATACGCATTGACTCATTGCAGAGATTGTGTTTTCATGTATTTACGCAGTGTAGGGCATACACACTATATTTCACACACTAAACAATTTAGCATTAGTAAAGCCATAAAGGGTTTAGACAGAAATGCATACTGAGCTTAAAGTGTATCTGAGTGATATACTGTGTATGCGATGTATTTCACATTATTTCTTTTCTTTCATGATTTTTGCGAGTTGAGCGATATACGCAAAATCATCAGATATCAACATTGGTAAAAGTTTTGAAGTTAGGGTGTCATATAATTTTGTTCATGAAATGGCATTATTTTGAAGTTTTTACAAAAAAGTAAATGGCTGTTGTACATATTTCTGCCCCCCTTCAAAAGGGGTCTTATCTTCATTTTTGCTTTGTTTTTCACATTTGGTAGTACTCGTCTGTTAGCAATTGTGCTTTGATTGCCGTCAGATATCGGTTGCACTCTCTTGTATGAAATATTTGAATCTATTTATGTGTCATGGTTTGTTTTTTTCAGATCTTGGTGGATGTCTCAGTGGTGTGTAATTTTCTTTTTTTTTTAGCTTTTGTTTTTAATTGATTACAATACGAAAGTGCCTTTTGTAGAGAATTCCATCTACCAGGGCAATCCTTGGACAATCTTGCTTTCCTACCCTTCTCTGGCAAAAGGGAGCTAATATGGCAAAAGTGCTGTTTTTTCCCTGATAAAAAGAAGAAGAAAAATGAATGAGTTGTGTCTGTCATTCACTCTGACATTGGTGCCAAGATATAATGTGTTGACTTGGATATCTTTCAGTAGCATGAGTGTTTGAAAACAAAAACAAAAACAAAACAACAACAGCAAAAACCCAACCAATGAAAAGCTATGCTAAATTCAGTATTAATGACAGGAATTACTCAGATTTAGTTAAAAAAATGTCACTTGCTTCCTTTTGCCATGTAGGGCAGTTTTTTTTTTTCCTGCGAAAAAATATGTTTAAGAAAAGATGTGTTGGAACACCACTGCAGGAGAAGTGAAGGAGTGCTTTTGTCTTATGGCAAGAACCAACACAGTCCAAAGTATGTGGGACTGTGCTAGTCGTAATTGGCCTTTCTCTGCTGATGACTTCAGTATGTTCTTGTTCTTGTTTTTTACTTCTTCCTTTCTGCCCGTGATGCATTCTGATGTCGGAGTAAATGGGCATATCCTCTGTGCATCAAGGAAGGAAATCACGGCAGAAGGAATCTTCTCCAGTACATATGTTTTACTCTGAATCGTGTTTGGTGTAATTGTGACTGTAAAGGGAATTGTGAGAGGATCTTTTTTTTTTCCCCTCCATTCACACTGTAGTAATTTTTTCTCTCTTGGGTCACATGTTAGTCATTATTTGGAAGTATCAAGGGCAACACTGCGGTATTGAGAGTTAGAGCACTGCGGCAAACAGTGTAAGCTCTGTGTTTGTTATATCTGTCAAAAATCACTGCTCGTGTGCTGTCTGTCCCTAATTGTAATGCTGGTCATTTAAATTCTTAATAGCCTGCAAGATTTAAAGGGATGGTACAGTATTGGCAGAGATGAGAATTGGGCTTTTAACTTTTTGCGAGATACCAAGAAATCACTTATGATATAGTACAGAACATACGATTCTAAGAGGAATTCAAAGTTTATTTGATGAAAATCAGGTTTGGAATGACTGAAACATCCAAAAACAAAGTAAAACAAAGCGATCGTAATAAAGTGTGGGTCCCACACTTTATTAGAATCGCTCTGTTTTGGATATCTCAGCCATTTCAAAACCAATTTTCATCAAATAAATGTTGAATTCCTCATAGAATTACACGCTCTTTCATATTTCATAAGAGGTTTCTCATTATCTCACCAAAAAATGTTAGAAACCTGAAATTAGGTCTCAACCAAAACTATACGATCCCTTTAGGCTGTCGAGGAAATTTATTCATGTCTTATGGACTATGGTATTCAGAATGAATTGGCTTGTCCACCTCTCTCTTTATGTGCTTGGAACCTGTAAGGCTATTGTATGTCTGTTTTGGTTGATGAATGGAGTAATTGTTATTGCAGATATGCTTAAATAATAATTTCTTTGATCTGGATAGTTACACGCTGAATTGGTTGGTGTTTGAAGAATGGATACCTGAAGATAAGATTTAATTTGTCTGTTCTCGATGGATGGGAAAATGAATTTATTGAGTGTTTTGTTTGAAATGTTGTGGCAATTCTTATGAATTGACTCATGTGCAAATATTACAATTCAGAAAATCACTGTAAATAGAGGGTGGTGGATTTTACTTTCATGTTCATGAAGTATTGCACACTATTTTTAAATTTTTTTTAACTTATTTAATATTATTTTTCATTACTTGTGAGTTAGAGGATGCAAGTGTATAGTGCCCTCTTTAATAAGAGTTTTGTTTCAGACGTACCAACTATGAGCAGGTATATCGGCTTGTGATGAAACAAGAATCTTGCTCTATTTTGCATTGTTATTGTCATGTACTGAAAACATATTCTACTAGACGTTGCAGGGCCCATCTACTGATGGGGTTCGAAAACCCTTCTAATTTGATGCTCGCAGTGCATCTACAAAGTGTACCCTGTTACTGCTGATGCACTCTATGCTTGGTTGCCATTCCGATGCCTGTTACGGCAATTCAAAGATTTCAACCTGATCCCAATTTCCAAATGCTGGCTTGTGTGGCATTCATTCACACACCCCCATATATGCATTTTACTTTTTTTTTTTTTTTGAAATGTGTTTGTGTATTATTGGGGGTTACATATTCATTGTATTTCATTGAAGGAAATGTGATACAAAGTAACAACATTTTATATTTTATTTTATTTATTTATTTATTTTTTCAATGCATGTCACAGCCTTTTGTGAAAAGTAGTGTGAGCAGTACTGGCTTTTATTTTCAGTTTATCCCTCTTTTGTAAAAAAAAAAAAGAAGAAGAATTTGTGAGAAAAAAAAGTCGAATTTAGAAAGATATTTATGAAATTGAAATTCATGGCAATAGAGAACAAATTTTGTGTACTTATTTAAGGGATACGCATCTCTCCTTTTGGAGCACAATGATTTAGTGTTGTTGGATGCACACTAATTTTAGGAGAATTTACAAAAATATTCCAGATATATAGTGTGCTTTTTTTTTTCTTTTCTCTTTGACAAAAAGTATTAGCATGACAAATCATTTCTGTTCAGGTATGTTGGAAATGAATATATGTATATCCTGTCCAAATTGTTTTTGTAATAAAAACCAGGAAATGTATAAACTATGTATATTCAAGTGTTTATGGTTACTCCTTACAGATTGTTATTTTTGTGTTTGTCTCATGCAGTTAGACAGGAGGTTGTACCCAATGTGAGAAAAGTCACTATACAGTGAAACCCCGTTATAACGAGTTCGGTTATAACGAGGAACCGCTTATAACGAGGTGATCGTGTCGGTCCCGTTTTCCTTTGCGTGTAAACCTATGGCAGAACGAATCGGTTATAACGAGTTCGGTTATAACGAGATTCCGGTTATAACGAGGACATTTTTGGCGCATCATGATAAAGAAAAACATAAGAAATTTGGTCGGATATAACGAGGTACCATTTTTTGACTTGCCGCTTTTCAAACACGCGACAAACGAAACATTGAAAATCGAATTCACGCTATCCATGTCTTTTTCCCGTTTTGCAGAGGACGGTTCCTTCCATGTTTTCTTCTAAACCACGCAATAAGACACATAAATACCATCAGATGTTCTTACTAAATTATTAAACATAATCATTCGATTTTCTTTTTCGCGAGATCACACGTGTGCGTAATGTTGTAGGTCAGACCACAGCGCAACAAGGGAAAAAAGATAACGCACTCAAAAACTTTTCATGTAACGACACTCGTGGCAAATATGGAAATTGGAATGCGTGTGCAACTCAACATTTATTATCCTTTCCATTTGTAGTCCCGACTTCCAGTTCTTTCGCTGGTGCTGGTTAGCAAATATGAGTGTATGATTATAGCCGAAATAATTAATGACTTCACGATCTCGCCGGGTGACAGTAGCGTAAAAATAAAACGCGAAGGGATTTTTGGAAGAAGATAAAGAATGCATCTTTAATCCCTTCGAGCGCAACGATAATACATTGTATGAGATTACAGTCAAAATGATTCATGAAATCATCGCATTCCCGCTGGGCACCAACAGCGTAAAATAACCTCGCAAGTTCCGGTAAACGACACATGTATGTTACTCTGAAATCATCGCGATCACGCCGGTTGACAGTAGCGTAAAAATAGTTAAATAGCGCATTAATCGGTGTTCAAAAAAAGAAACAAACGTATTTAACAATTTGAATAAATCTGGGTTTGTTTATTATCACAATTTTAATAACGCATTTCACAATGAAGATTTTCTTTCTTTCAGAATGATCTATGAGGAACAGATCTGCGTAAAAAGGATCACAACCTTCTAACTTCAATCCTGTCGCATATTTTTCAAGAACGGATGTACAAAATGCGAAGAGATTTTCTGAAGAAAAACAACAACGCATTTTAATCCTTTCGGGCGCAACGATCATGCATTGTATAAGATTACTGCCGAAATGATTCATGAAATTATCGCATTCCTCCTTGACACCAACAGCGTAAAAATATCTCGCAAATTACGGTAAACAACGCATTTATGTTACTTTATTTGCGCTGGCGTTTAGAAAAATTTAACAAACGCATTTTATACAATCTGATTTTGATATAATATAGAAATAAAAATGATATAGATATAGAATAATTTCCCTTTATTCTCTCGATAATAATGAGCCATAATATTGTGTAATAAAACGCAAAGGATGTTCTTAACTTTCGTTAATTGGTATATTATAACGTCGTCCTTATGTTTTTCTTTGTTTTTGATGCGTACGCTTATAACGAGGTACCGGTTATAACGAGGTAATATCGCCGGTCCCACGGACCTCGTTATAACGGGGTTTCACTGTATTTGTAAAGCATATCAAAATGCAATTTCAATTCTTGAACCATCAAAAACTTTTCTACGATCAGCGCAATTGCCAAGTCTGACCTCAAGATCTGATACGATCACCACGATCACTCCACGATTGAGACCATGATTTCAATTGTGTGCTGCAAATTGTGATACAAGTACATGATCAGCTGCTAATAGCCCAATTGTGGCGTGCATACTGGATCACACAATAGTGGGAACGAGCCATAAGTAGTGGGAGAAACTGCAAACTTGTGCAGAGGTGTGTGGATTCTCCAACAATTTTATTTTTACAATATATCCAAATATAACTAACTTTCTTTTTTTCTTACACATATGCTCACTGTATACACTGTACAAGATATTATACAGACTAATCCGCGCATCTAGCTTACATTTTTTTTGAAAATGTAGTGACAGTAATAATGTACTTGCTACAATGTACACCAGAATTATTCAAGGTTTGAAATGTATCCTCGAGGTGCAGTTCACATGCAAAAGTAGAGACCAACTGAGAATTTGAGAGATAACGTATAACTTAGTCACTGGGTAAAATATCATCCTCTTGGGAGGTTCACATGCAGAAGTCTGCCATCACTACATAAAGATACCAGTCTTTTCTCAAATACATTTAATTATACATGCATTTTTGCAGCCTGTTCGTTCACATTTTTATGTGTGTGTTGCGGCTTTTGTATATGCCAAATGTCCTTCGGTAAGACCTCATTTGGGGTTCAGGGCATTGAGAATGACCCAGTTGCACATGCAATAGCACGCAAAATACAAATGTCACATGATAACATGTTCAGCCAATCAGATGCTACAATACTTTTGAAATTCCCCATCAAATTTACCTAAATATAAAAGGCTTTTAATCAGATGATAATAGAAATATGGTGATGTCTCTTCAGATGCATATTTACATTAAAATTCATATTCATAGCATACGCTGTTCTTGAAATTCCATGAAGCATAAAGTTCTTGTACAACACATTGAAAGAAATTCAATTTCGGAATGATCGTGACAAAATGGAGGACGGAGTTCAGTAGGAGTGAAATAACCACAGATATGCCACAATACTAGTGCAACAGTCAGATAAATCAAACTCAGTATATCATACATGTATTTCACATAGAAGCACATTCACATCTGACAAAAACAACAACAAAAACACGCTCCCATGGAAATAACCTCATACTTTGTGGAGTGCCTTGTTATCCAGTTAAAGAAAACATGGATTGATGACGAAAAAAAAAACCCCCCTCAAATCAATATACTGTGAGATACAGCATTCTACATCCCAACCTGCATGGGTAACAATCTGCAAGAAGGGGGCGGGGTGTATGCGAAATATGGCCCCGATCTCCGACGGTCGCTGTTATTTCATGCCTTAGTGTATACAGTACTGATACACTGAACTTCTCTAGAGTAAGCAAAGGCACAGTCCCACCCTTGTATACCACAGCGGTACAATACATAATAATAATAATTGTACAAATTCATGACTCACAAGTGCTTGAACCTATAAGTCTTGCATCAGGAAGATAAGAAGTATTAGATACTTTGTATTTTCTAAACAGGCAGCAATGTCATCTACTTGTGGGTGGAGAGTTATCCATTCTAATGGCACTGTTCACATCCCTCTGGTTAAACCACTTGGTAATGGCATTCTGTTTTCCATCGGAAGTCTTCATAGTTAATGGCACAATAAAATGGACGGTACAGCGAATCACACATCACACTGGTTGAATTCGTCTCCTCTTATAGGATGGAGAAGGAGAACCATCATGAGTGGGAATCAGGCTTTCTGTCCAAAGATTAAATTTCCAAAAGAGAATTTCCACTATACAGGGGAACCACACATTATGCAATCTTCATGCCCCTTTCATACTGTCTGGTACGAGAGAAGAAACCCAAATGTGAAAGGGGAGGGGCGGGTTGTGGGATGTGTCATGGGTCCAATTGGGGGGGGCGTTCACATCTTCTGGTTGCATCGTACAGGAGTGGTTTATGTTTCAGATGGAGATTGTGCCTTCCAGTCAAGAGGAGGAGGAGGAGGACTTCATATTTTCTGATAGTTGACCGCATCATTGCTGTCTGACCTCATCAGCCGTCCAGGCTCATGGACCAGATCCACGATGTAGGCCTTGGGCGGGAACTTGGGGTTCTCTTGCTGCATATTGAATAGGAAAAGTGGGCAAAAAGAGCAAAAAAACAACATCAATGAATCAATATAGAAAAATTAGCTACTACTCTACTCAATAAAGGAAAATTACCTAACAACTCACTCCACATGCTGTCAAAATGCTGTCGTCTGCAACATCACAAACAAGTGGAATACACAGAAATTGGCTCAGAGCAAAGATTTGTTATGTGTAAGTTTTCATATTGAAAGAAATTAATCTTTGTCATTATAAAGTTAATATAAGTCCTTCTTTTACATCAATATACAAGAATTAGTAATATGGGCACTGTACCTGCAGGGATCCTATTGCCTCTCAATATAAATTGAAAATTTCTGATGTTACTTTCTTCCTTTTTCTTTTTGGATGATGCCAAAAGTATTCCAAGACAAAAATGACCAAACACAGGGGACAAATGACCGTTACTTACTGAGTCATCCTCATCGGTCAGCAGCACCTCGTTCCACGCCCTGTTGTAGTTGCCCCTGACCAGTGAGCAGGCCACTCCAATGCGGTCAGCCAGTGCCTGGACGTATGCACCAAAAATTGCGAGTTAGATTAAAAATTCATTTCATGTTTACTATGTTTAATCTATTAAATATTTACATGTTTAATCTATAGGTGGAAAAATGAGCAAAGAAAAGGGGATTCCATTGGGATTTGAACCCCAGACCTCCAGATATTAGACTGGTGCTCTACCGACTGAGCTGTAGAAAGCCGTAGTACAGTGTCTGTCCCAGAAACCCTTAATTCTAAAAGCTCGAATGGTCAGAAGCTAATAGCAGTGTGTATATGAGTGACACACACTTAACCCTAAAAAGACTGGGGGGGGGGCCTAAAAGGCCCCCCCCTCGACATTTCGCGCGATTACTCAGCAACACGCAATGCTCTCGCCGCGATGCTCTATGACTTTTTTCTTTCGAGTTTCCCGCACATTTTGACACCAAATTTGTGACGCCCGGGGGTACGGTTCTGAAGTTACATAACTTTTTGTACATGCACGTGAGACCGAAAATGGCTAAAAAATGTGATTTTGTGTACAAAGTCAATACAAATTGAGTTTTATCACATGGTTCATATAAATATGCTTATTTTTACTCTCAATGGCTAAAATCAATTTGTTTTAGTAGTATTATGCTTCAAAAAGGGTCTGCCACAAATTTTGCTGAAAAAAACAACAAAAACAAAAGGTCGAAAAAACAAAGAAATACATAAGAAATTCATAAAACAAT
Organism: Diadema antillarum; assembly: GCF_040938485.1. Taxonomy (NCBI): domain Eukaryota; kingdom Metazoa; phylum Echinodermata; class Echinoidea; order Diadematoida; family Diadematidae; genus Diadema; species Diadema antillarum. The sequence goes on from NW_027272172.1 coordinate 75,005, forward strand.
AAAATAAATAAGAAATTGATTTTGATACCAAATTTTTTTTCAAGTACATTTGCTAAGAATGCCACAAAGAATATCCAGACCAAAAATGAGCACTTTTGGAGCTTTATTTACTGATTTAGATCAAAAAGGTCTGATTTCTCGCATAAATTAGCATAATTAATCAAAATAAAATAAATGAAGACTATTTTGGAAAATTTAAATATACGATCTTGTAGATTACATCGCACACTACCATTGTGCAAATTTCTGCGGCGATCGCGCGATCCACGGCCGAGATCTTAAGGGGGGGCCCTTTAGGCCCCCCCCCCAGTCTTTCGAGCTACCAAAATAGCCCAGTCTTTTTAGGGTTAAACCTGACATAAATCTGAAGGATAATTCAACTTGGGGATAAATACGAGGGATTGCCGAGGTGATATTTTGGCGTGTCATCAAAGTCAAGTCATAACCCGAAGCGATTTGCGAAATCAGTGCTACATTTATGGTACTATTGTTACTAGGGAGTTTTAGATTTGCAACGCGGATGTTAAGACAGCTAAAATGGCCAAGAACCGTTGTGAAACTCAGACAATGCAAGATCGATTTTGATAAGCAAACTTTGGCATGTGCAGAATCTTTTTTTTTTTTTTCATCAACATCTGCGTCGCAGGTCTAAAGCTCCCTATTATATGGGGTGATCTGATTTACAGTTCCCTTCTGAAGCCCACCTTAAAGAGAAGGGCTCGATGACAGTGGATCCCCCGCTCGATGCGGCCGATGGGAAGGATGTTACTCTTGAGCTCAAACTTGAGCTGGCTGAGGCTGAGCTCGTAGCTAAAGTTGGCCACCTCGCCCCTCTCAATGGGACCACCCATCTTGTTGCTGACGTACCTGTGGGGGGACAGATCGACCAATCAAGAGCTGGTTCAATTTTTGTGTACTTTATGCGCAACATATGTATCATAACTACTGCTTTCTTGGTCCAATACAATGGCACTGTTCACACTGAGATTCAAACTTCTTCCAAAGATAACTTTTGAAAAGCATTTTAAATTCATGTCAACTTGGGACATAGAACAAAAATTAACAAGTGAGCATCTGATCATTACACATTAAAAGAAACAACTGTCAAATAATACTTGTAGTATTCAGTGCAGTATTCTGCAGAATCATGATTCTTCAGTGTGTGAAGGATTCTTCACAAGGTTTCATAGCTTCAATGCAGCATCACAAGACTCTATATCAATTCCACTTATGACATTATTTGATGTGTCTAATAATTCATCCTTGACTTTTTCTTTAAAGGTCCAGTTTACCTTTGGGAGCAGTGATTTCAAAAATGTTCCAGATATCACATTTGATACATATGTGTAGGATCTGTTGTATCATAAAACATCCTACCATATGAAATTTTTGCAATAAAACCTAAAATATAAGGAGATATCAGGGTTTTTTGCAATAAACCGTAACTGCATACGGTTTAGTCTGGAAACATTTCTATTATAATTATTTTCACATTTTGTGTATTTTACAACACTTACCATCGATTATACAGATTCAAATTTTTATAGTGGTTCTTTCTATCCCAAAGTCATATGTTAGAACTATTTCAAAGAACTAATGCTGGGTTTTTGTTTAATCTGCAAATGGTAAATTACACCTTTAATGTATTTCCACAGGGATTTTTGATGAAGAACTTACTTAAAAGAGATTTGCTTTTTGACATCATAAATGAAGGATTGAACACTAATGTTTACATCTTCTAGTGCAACGTCTGCCACTGAGACAGAGGATGAACACATTCAAGTTGCCTTGGAATGTGATGCGAGGAACCGGGGAAGAAAAATGACTCACTGGGCAATGGTGATAACCTGTTCCCTCGTGGTGGGCAGCGAACAGACGTCGTTCAGCATGTCGCTGATGTAGCCCTCAAAGGTCGGGTCGGCCGGGGGCTCGTACTGGGGTGGCTGCTGGGCCAGGAGCGCCTGCTGCTCCGCCAGTCGCTCCGCCTCCAGCCGCTCCCGAAGCTCGCGCTCCTCGCGCTCCTTCTTGCTTTCCCGCTTACCTCTGCTCCGCGGGATGCATGGATGGAAGATAGGGTTTTTAAAAAAACACATCAGCATTCGTCCACAGAGTAATGAGCACTCGCACTTTGTTGAGTTGAATTTGAATTGATTTCATGCAGCCAATAAGGGAACGCATTAATATCCAAAGTCTTTAAATGCTCCCAAACAAGTGACTACAAAGGGATTTATGGCTGTGCATCCCCTCCCAAGGACTAAGCAATGAGGATGAGGTACCTTTTCTACTGATACTTGCCATAGCTATTGATGGACTTGAACCAAGGACCTCAAGACTAGGAGTCTATGGTCTTAAACCACTGAGCCACATAATTTCCTTCATGAAGCTTATAGATTTATTTATAACAATGTACATGTACAGCATAAACACAACATGCACCTTGCTTTCATAATTTTACAATTGCATACATGTATATGCTACTCTGTGATTTGCCAGAATGATTTCAGCAGAGAGTCCGCATTTTTTGCAGAAGCACACCTTTGTTTGCTTGGTGCATGGCTTGGCTCTTTGGCTTTGCCTAAGTGATGATGCTGCAATTGGCAGGATGTTCTAAATATGTGATTGTGTGCACAAAAACTGACTGACCATGATTTAAAACTTTACTGTCTCATTGCAGCGTGCAACCGTATTTGAAAATGCGTAACCTTTTCTTTTCTCCTCATTTGAATGGGACGATATCAAACAGGGCTAAAGTGCAGGTCTTCTTTAAAAACAGTGATTACTATTTCCACATTTGAGTGCACGACATACATTTTGCAAGCATATTTTGTGAATCAGGTAGCGTAAGACATTTTCTACAAGTGATTGAATTTTGCGATTGAGAGCCACGGCAATGGATAAAGCAATAAGTCTTATTCCTTTACACGGAGCCAAGTTCGCAATTTCACACAATGAAGATGATACATAATATACATTGCTTTTGTGATTCCGGAAGTAACATTTTGGCGTGCTGTTGATTATTTAAAAAGTATCGGCCAACTTGCAAAATGTGTGTAGAATAAGACCACCAAGAAATATATGGCATATTTAATATTGATTTGGTGGTACAAAGAGAGAGAGAGAGAGAGATCTTTTACCAGCCTAAATACCATCTGCTCTGATTTACAACTCAGCTCAGGAAAAAAACAACAACTGAAAAGCAAAGTGTGAAGTGCTCTTTATAATGAGCTTCAATACGTACAATATTGTTAAATGTAAATATGATAAAGCTAGATGACAATTCAAGCAGTGGCCTTAAATAGGCAACAGTTGCTCTTTCCATGATGGCAAAGCAATTGATTTATAAACATCTTACACAAACACAGACACTTACTCACACATAGGCCTACATATATAAATATGCATATTTATTTATATGTGCATTGGTGTGTATATATATGTGTGTATATTATATGGTATTTGTGTATGAGTGTGTATGAATGTACCACTGTCTGAGCTGGAGTGTATGTATATGTCTATTTATTATATATATGTGACTCACTACAACAAAATGATCCTAAAGTCAGGCGAGGTCGATTATTTGAAAATTGCATGATATAATCCCCTAATCTTTCTGCTTTAAATTGATATATAACACATTCTATAAAAATAATCGGCTGCGGAGATATCAATGTTTAAAAGAGAGCATGTCGAGACGTCTGGAAAATCACTGTTTCGAGAAAAGCGCCCTAAAAGTCTTCCTTTTGACACAATCGCGATCAAGGGACACGCAAGTCAGTTTTCACCTCTGGACAATAGAAGGTAAGCCCTAGCAACCCCCGAAGAGTTAATTCAAGCACATCAGCGTCGGCGGTCTCCTCACCAACCAATCAGTGACCAGGATGTGAGAAGCGGCTGAGCATAGCGCACCCCGCCCGCACGCACCAGTCGACTGGGCAGTGTGCGAGCTTCACGCTTCGGTTAACAGCAAGCAGCAAACTGACCAATGAGATCACTCTGGTCGTTGTTAGGGGCGGAACCCATCTGTGGCGCTCAATCCAAATTTTCGAACCAGTTTCTGCTTCGTTGAAACGCCAAAAAAACATGGCTCAGAAAAACACTATTTTTTGGTCTTTCCTTTGATCATTTTGCTTCAAAATTTCGACAGATGATAGAAGACATGTTAGACTTCAATGATATATCAAAATCAGAAAATCGTAAGTTTTGACCAATTTTAATGCTCTGACTTCAAACTCGATTTTCACGGCTTCGACCGTGCCCGACTTTAGGACCTTTTTGTTGTAGCGGGTCACATATGTACACATATTAGTGTCTGTATTTGTCTACACGACCATATTTGTGTATGTGTTTGTGTGTATGTGTATGTGCGTCTGTGTATATTGTCTGTATTTGTCTACATGACTGTGTTTTTTGTATGTGTTTGAGTGTATGTGTATGTGTATGTGTATGTCTGTGTATATGTTTATACCTAGGACACATAACACTAATGTATCTCTCCTAACATTCACAGGTGGAGTGCTGGCGATGACAACCTACCCTTTGACGGACGACTTAGACGACCGGATGTTGGACTTGGACTCCTGTTTGACATCGAGCTCTGACGGGACGGTGGGTGCAGGGGTGACTGGCGGGCTACAAAAGGGCCGGGATGGGTGGTGGAGGTGGAGGTGGGGAGGGGTGGAGGGGGAGGGGAGGGGAGCGGGATGTAAGCAGGTGAGACAGGTGTCAACATGCATATAATTTGTGTGGCGTGTCAGGCTTGTGGATGAAATGCCAGATTCCCATCACTATATGTGACCGTGCACCTCAAAACGAACATAAAGTCGCACACACTGATTTTGCGTGAGTACTGAAAATAAGTGAAATGGGTTAACCTAGCCGAATTTGACTTTTTCATATTTTCTGAAAGAGCGGGTCTTCCTTTAAATTATGCTAAAATTTGGTATCGTAAAACGGGCAGGAAAGTGTGTTTTTTTAGCAGTTTATCTCAAACATTTTTGGTAGAATAGTGTGATTAGGTGTGTCTTTAGAATCCCTTTTTCATTTCTAAAAAACCTTGTCCACACTCTTCACTTTAAACTCTAATAACTTTTGAAAAAATAGTGCTACTGCTTTGAAATTTGTCATTAATTATGGACAGAATATGTTCATAAGGCATGCTCAATTTCAGTTTAATCTGATAATCTCTTCATTGTTGTTACTCTGGTGGTTTACTTCCTGTTTTTTGTCCCATTCATCCCACAGCCAGCACGGTTTGGTAAAGATTAAGCGCTTGAATAGACACTGTACTTCAGAGCCTCTTTTCTCAGTTCACACTTTTCCTGAGTTTGTGCTTTCTTTCCAATATTTAGATAGGTTAGGAGAGTCAATTTGATTTGAGTTATACATCATTTTAAAGCTTAAAATCTTCTCTTTCAGAATATGGTCTTAACTAAAAATTCCTCTCTGGCGACTTTTTGTTTGTTTTGAGGTGCAGGGTCACATATGAAGAGTTTTATCGTAGAAGGACTTAAAGGACAAGTCCACCTTCATATACATAAGGATTGAGAGAATGCAGCAATATTAGTAGAACACATCAGTGAAAGTTTGAGAAAAATTGGACAATCCGTTCAAAAGTTACGAATATCTTAAGTATCTGCGCAGTCACTGCTGGAAGAGAAGACTACTACAGTGTAAGATGTCACATGCGTACAATTATATAAGGAAAATAAAGAGAGAATTTCACAAAACTTTACTTTTTGAATCAAGTGCACAGTTCTTCGACTTGCTACTAACGTATGTTAAGGGTGATATTATTTCCCCTGCCTTCTGAAAGAGAGAAGTCGAGTGTTCTTTTGTTATGGGAGAAAAAGGGAAATATGTTGAATTTTCTTTATTCTTTCTTTACATCGTTGTACTCATGTGACATCACAAGCTATAGTAGTCTTTTCATCCAGCCGTGACTGAGCAGAAACTTCAAAAATTCATAACTTTTTAACGGATTGTCCGATTTTGCTCAAACTCTCACTGATGTGTCCTACTAATATTACTGCATTCACGAAACCCACATGTCTATGAAGGTGAATTTGTCCTTTAACTCCATTTTTGTCAAGTTGAGATATTTGCCATTAAAGCCGATAAAAAAAACAAAGAAAATATGGTATAATTTGGATCACAACCTCAAGGATATTCCTTGTTATGTCACAAGTGAGGTATCACTGGAAAAGTTTTATTTTGCTCTATCTGATGATTTAAAGAAAAAATAAAGAAATAAAATGACAACACTGAATGACAAAAAAATTGATACTGAAATATATATGTATATATATATGAGAATAAGTAAGTGAAAGCCAAACAAATTTTACAATGCTTGCCTTGTGATAGTGACTCATGAAACAATACATACACATAATACATCTTTTTCATTGGCAGTGCTTGCCTTCGTGCAACATAGATGTGTGAATGCTGTGTCCAAAATTTCTCTTTCAAACCACAACGTTATGACAAAACTTTTCATTTGGGCAAAAATTTTAAGCAAAGCTGCCATTTCTTACTTAAGTCTTACTGACAACACTTTTGAATTAAGATGTCAAAAATGCTGGCAGAAATGGAGAAAGTTAGACGAAAAAGTTTTCTACTCATTTGGTTTAATTACTAGACAACCTTTTGCATTCAGAATGTGACATATGACACGTTATTAAAGACACTGACAAGAAATGCATAAAATTGAGCAAACACATAACGTAAAGTACAAAGTATTTCTTATTTATTTATTCATTTTTTTACACCAGCATGAATTGTACTAAAGTTACTGTGGACAAATTGAAAACGTAATAAAATGTGAACTCACACTTTCTCTAGTGCATGTTGCAATATAACCTGCTCTTAATTGGAGTGCTACATTTTTCAAGTGCAACATAATATTTTTATTATTTTATTATTATTATTTTTTTTTGCATCAGTAATCCTAATTATGTATCCATACAATGCACATACAAATCTTTAAATGTTTTGAGCCTACCCTTAATGTCCAGTGTCTGACCTTATTTGTCTAGTGTCCAGTATTGAACTGTTTGGTCTTTCAATGTGCAAGGTCCAGCATAAGTCTTGTGTCCAGTCTAATATATGAAGTGACCCACGATTAAGTGACCAGTGTCCAGGGTCTAATTGTCCACGAGAGTCCAGCACATGACTGTTGAGCGTCCAGTCTGTCTTGTACATATCTAGTGTCTAAAATTTACCTGACCTGCGTCCAGCATCTAACTGTTCAGTGTCCTCTCTTAAAGTGTCCATTGTTTTGTAATGACTCACAATTAACTGTCCACTATCCAGTCTTAAAATGACCAGTGTCCGGTCTTGGACTGTCCAGTGTCCAGTGACCACTAACTCACCTCTTTGGAGCCCCACAGTTGACCAGGAGGATGGGTCTCTTCTGGTTGATCTCTAACTTGCTAAGCTCTTCCAAGGTAGCAAACTTGGCCTCCGGTCGGATCTGGGGGGGGGGGGGGGATGGAAAAAGAATATCACCAATATTATTAAAGACCATGGAAAACTTGATTAAAAATCTCTCTTTCCTAGCAAATGAAGAGTAGAAAATATGGCGAAATGAGTAAAAGACAATTCACTCTGGCCAAATATCTTCTCTTCAAGTATTTTAATCCATAAGTTGTGATCCTGCCTCAAACTATTCATAGTTTTACAGTTCTTGATGACAAGTTCAAAGTTTATCCTTGCATGGAAATATAAACACACACATTTAAGAATGGATTGAAAATGTTTGAAAGTGATGCATTAGACATACTAAAAAACCTGGGGCAAATATTCAAAATTAGTGACATTTATGTCATACACATCTATGTCAGTGGCCAGACACCAACGTTTTTTCCCTCTGGTGGACGGTTTGGGAAACTAAAATCTTTAAATCTGTAATTTGGGTGGCCTGAAGAGGAAATGTAATGACCAAAAATACTCCCCCCCCCCCCCCCCCCGCAAAAAACAACAACAACAACCACTAAACAACAACAACAATAACAATCACAAAAATCCATTTCAAATGTTAAATGCCCGATTGGGCCACCAAAAAGAGAGCCTTTCTGGAAATTTTGGCCCAACATCAATTTTTAGTGGCCCAGTGGCCCGGGGCCATCGCTACTGATGAGCCCTGCACATGTGCATGTATATGAGCAGTGTTCAGTGAAACAACTTATCTTATGATAAGTCAGCTCTGAACAAAATAAGTCTAGTAAACATGTACAAAACATGCTGAAACCAAAAAAGTTACTTCAAAAAGTACGAGTGAGTCACGCATTGATATTGGCGGAAAATTCAGAAAGAATGATAACGACTCAAAAGCAGCTGTTGCACACCTTTCCGGCGTCGTAGAAGCCGTCAGCGATGACGTCATTGGGGCCGAGCTGTCCCATCAGGCTGTACTTGGCAGGAAGCATGCTGTCCAACAACCTCTCGAGGGCGACATCACTGAATCCGTTCTTCCTGGTGCCTGACTGCTGGATCTCCTTCAGAGCGTCCAGACCACTGTGAAGGCATGTGTAAGTGTGAGGAATTGACCGTTAATAGAATCAATCAATAGAACTGACCACTGCCTACCACAAGAACTGACTCACTATCATATTTTCTTTCTTTTTTTCCATATATATATTTTTTTTTTGCACAAAATATAGGAATATATAGGGTGTAACTACTTTGGAGTCCCCCACTTTTTTAACCCTGGAAGTGGCACCAGAAAAAAAAACCCAAATAGAATGTGGTAAAGCTTTTTTTTTTTTTGCTTCTCAGCTGAAGAAACCTGGAAGTGGAATCAAAAAGTTGCGCTGAATGCCTTTTTTTGTTGTTGCTTGTTAGCTGATGAACCTGGAAGTAGCTCAAGAAATATACACTGGGCCCCCCACTTATAAAAACGAGGCATAGGCCATGCAAGTGAATGAAAATGAGAGAGATGGTTGGTGTGCATAGCATCTCTTGGTTTATCACTAAGCAAAAAGCATACTTGCCCTCTCTTGGGAGCTGTTTAGGGGGAGGGGAGAGCCAGTGATTACCCCCTACCTACAAGGAGTACCTACCCCAGTTTGCAGAGTTCTGTGGCTACCACGGGGTCACTGGCACAGACCACCAGGGCCCAGGACGCGGCCCGCCGGACGTCGTCGTTACTGGACTGAAGGAGCTTGAGAAGAGGGCCCAGACCACCAAGACCTCTTAGCTAGAGGGGGTTGGGGTGGAGAGGTGAGACAGAAAAACATGACTTTTATTTTGGCAAAGTGAGCCAATGCACCCCTTGCACACAGCAGTTCAAATTTTGGAGCCATTTTCAGTTCAGGTGATGCCTGATGCAGAAGTCATAATGATAGCAGCGAAAGATATGACATACTGTAAATCAATTCCCTTGGTTTGCACTGCTGTATCACATGATTGGTGCATTTCTTCTTTTGGCACGTTATTATTTTGATACAACTTTGGGAAGTGCATCACTTGTGTACTGTCCGAAAGAGGGTCTGATATTATGCTTGTGTTTTTCTTTTTTCAATAAACAAAGGGAGTAAATATACAACATTTCATATCAGCACAAAATATTCATAAATTAGCTAAAAGAACAAAACATATTGAGCAAACAAACAGACATTGTGTTCTCAAACATAAACAGATGACACTCTCCTAACATATTATACAAAAATGCTACTTGCTCCCTATGCAAACAATGTCCCAGAGACTTTATGTAAATATAGTGTCAAGCTTACTTTGAGCTGTAATGCTTCCATTAGAACAACAGTTATGCAATACTTAATATTTCAAGATTTCTTATTAAGTCAAGCTCAATGTAAGATTTGTTTCTGACCATGTAGGGGAAGACTGCAGAATGTTACAACTGATTGTAAATAGCTTGCTTGTTCAGAATAGTAGCAATGTTGTTTTAAGTAGAAGAAGGCACTCGGAATTCCTTGAAGAATAGCAACTTTCACTGAGCAATTGAAGTCAATTGATTAAAGTTGATCTTTGCTAGCTCAGAAGAATGCAAATAGAGAATTATTGTATTTCTCTATCTCTGTTTCCTCTCATGGCTAGAGAAAATCTACTCCTAGAGTTACTGCTTTTTTCACTGCTCTAGTTTTTTTTTAAGGACAGAAATCATAGCTCCATACCTGATTCCTGGACTCTGTGTCGCACACAAATGCAGCCAGGGCCATAGCAGCCTTGGTTTGGACGATCGCATTGCTGCAAAATGGAAGAAAATTGGGTAGACAAAACAAAAGATGTATATGACCGATAAGATGCAATATTCATGTTTGCAGCGGAAGACTAGATTCATGCACAGCATCATTAGTTATCTAGCAACTGTTGCAGACCATAGGGCTACACTGTACAAATGAATGAGTCTGTTACCTAGCACATTTACATCACTATCTATACTTGGGCAGGCTTACAATGGAAGGAATCTTGATACATGCATCAAAGCAAACTCATCTGCAATATGACTTTGAATCACACATTGTAAGATGAACTGTCTGTTTCAAGTCAAACTTTTACTTCAACTTATATACAAATTTATATCAAAGTTATAACAAAATTTCTTTACAATGAAGTGATAATTCAGGTCCCCAATTTACCATCTATATGGCTTTGTATGCTTTCTTTGTTTGCTTTTAAAAAATTTCAAAAAGACTACAGAAATCTTCTGGTCCCAAGGACTCCGTTATAACAGAGTCACCTGTATACAAAACCATGTCTTTGCTATCCGGTAATTTTCCTCATGACGAAAACATGTTTCCCCTGGTATGTTGCTCACCTGGAGTGGAGGGGCGTGAGGAGGGCACCAACAACTCCCCGGCTCTGGATGTCGGCGCGCAGGATCTCGTCCGTGGCCATGTTGGTGAGGACCTGGCAGGCGTTGGCCTGGGCGCCCTCTCGTGACGAGCTGAGGAGACCGATGAGGGGCTCGATGCCGTTGCGCTCCGCCAGCTCCACGCAGTTCTGGACGGTGGCAGAGGTGAGATTGGCCAGGGCCAGGGAGCTGTTCTCTGCCACGTCTCCGTTGTCGCTGCCGAGAAGCTTGACCAGTGGGGCGATGCCATCTGTATGGACACACCAAATAATAATTTAAAAAAAAATGTAGCGGTCAAAAAGTCAAAGATGGCTCATGGTGGGAGTGAAATATAACTTGTCTCATGGACAAACAACTTAAAAGCTATGATTAATTAGATATTGCAGGGAATATCTGTGTACTACTACTACTACTACTACTACTACTACTACTACTACTACTGCTACTACTGCTACTACTGCTACTACTGCTACTACTGCTAGTACTGCTACTACCACTACCACTACCACTACCACTGCCACTACTACTACTTCTTCTAATGCTGCTACTGCGACTACTCAGCAGATACATCTGAGATTGAGTATGTACTGTCCATCATCAGTGTTTGCATGGCGGCTAAATTTTGCCCAATATTTTGTGCAATGCAATCTTGTAATATTACTTCTGGTGAAATTCACTGTATTTTACCAATGAATAAGATTTCACAAAAGAGAAACAAATTGGGAGTTAATGCGTATTCTTTGCAAAGTCTTTTGCTTTCAAAGCACTTTTCAAAGTCTGTGAAACATCATTTGCAACTGATTCAATGACTCACCGTATTCTGCAATGGTTTGCCTACAGAGGGCGCTCTCAGCCATGATGGCCAGTGCCTGTGCTGTGGCGGCCTGCACGGGGGCGCTGTCCACCTCCAGGAGACATACCAGGGTCTTCTCTCCCTCCTGCTCATGGAATATTTTGCAATTCTCGGCTGGAAGAAATATATGAGTGAAAAAGAATTCACGTACAGGCAGGAAAATTTAGGCTCCGGTATGTTTAGAGATAACGTGCGTCAGTATGCAATTCTGAAATTATCTGGCCATGATTTTTTTTCATAGAAATTATCCTTTTTAGCTTCTCTCCAGTTTTGCTTTAATTTGACGGAAACTCTAAACGAAGGAAGAAATCAAGCTCTCAAACGTTCACCATTGATAAAGTTAAAAAACAAACAAACAAACAAACAAAAAACAAACAAACAAACAAACAAACAAAAACAAAAACTGGGACACTTCCTTCCATATTAAAGGGGCTCCTTCATAGAGTATCTCTATAGCAAATCAGACTAATGCTCAATCGTCTTATGGTGGTATCTCTTCCTGCCTTGCTCACTGCTTTCAGGATGTGCAGCAACCACTTCTCCAAATGAATGAAAGTTTTATCATATATACACATGAAATTGATCCAGGACTAGAAGGGGTTGGATATAATTATGTTATTTCTGCAAAGTTCCCTTAAGAATATGGCCGCTTAGCTTCCTTTTTTGTGCTAAATACTTTGACTTTTTGTGCGTTCATGGCACACTTTGAGTAAACTTCATCCACTGATTGCAAGCTGCATGCCTTTGCACCCTTCTGGTTCTAAGTGAAAGTGGTTAAAATCACTTGTACCCATTCTAAATCCATTTTCACGCAGCACCTTTTGATTAGTTTGGAAAAACAACTAAAAATTGACTTAATGGTATTACAGAGAAGCACCCATACAAGCCATTCAAACCCGTATGTCACACAAGGTTCCTTTTAAACTCATAAATGATATTACATGTTCAAATTTGCACATCTGGGAGGATGTAGCCCCCCGTGTGATGAGTCACTCACGATTTCGTGCGGCCCTGGCGATGGCCTTGGAGGCGTTCTCCTGGACCTCCGACCGCTCGGACTCGGCTGCAAAGGCCAGGAGCTTCTGGAGACCGCCTGTAGTCTGGATTAGTTCCATACTCTCCACGTCCTCAAGGCAATTGGATAGGACATTCAGGGCATGCACATGGAGCTCCTCATACTCCTAGTGATGACACAGAGCAGGACGATTAAAAATAGTTTTGGGCAAATTACCGTATTGACCGGTACATCAAGCACATTCTTTTTGGTGCTTTTGCCTCCAGAGAGACCCTAAAAATAGGGGGTGTGATTTTTGATATGATGAAAGCAACATTTATCCTTAAAAGATCGCAGTTTATTATCTATAGAACATCATACCATAGACGCTTGGAGTCAGCAGTCCTTATTCTCCTGGTGAGGACACAATTCTGAATGCATGATTAAAACAATTGTGAATAATACTGAATCTCTAGTGGATCAACCACATTTTTTTTCATTTGTTTTGCTTTGTTTTGTTTTTTCGGTATAGGGAGACCCAGAAATCTATGCAGTTTTCCATATACACTAAGAGCAACATGTGTGTAAAAAACAACAACATGCCACTAGGTTAAAAGTTACAATGTAAAACTTGTAATCTAACACAACTCCAATCCATAAACTGATTCAAACGATATCTTTAACGATGGTAATGCCACGTAAATGAATGACCTGTTGGACTTTCAAATTTGAATATAAACAAATCAGCCAAGATTTCCAGCCCGTAAGGACAGACACTTAAATAAAGTGAATATTGATGACCTGGGCCCCGTTGCTAGAAACTTTGCGTTTAAACGCAACTTGCAAATGATTGTCACTGGCCAATCAAAATCATTGTTGCATGCATGTCTTCTTGATAGGGCACACCCTGAGCCAATCAGAATGGTTGTTTCAAAATTTGCAATTATTTGCAATTGATTGCAACTTTCTTGCAACGGGGCCCTGGTCACAAAGCAACAAATACTATTCAACAAAAAGAAAAGAAAAGAAGAAGGAATAAATAAAAGGCAAAAATCAAGGTGAAAGGAAAGAGAAAGAAAATCAAGGATCCCCTTACCTTCGTTCCAACGAAATCAACCAGTCTCTCCAGCCCCTCCAATTCCCGGAGAGCCTCGCGGTTTTCAGCGTCCTGGGTAGAGAGTGTCAGGCTGCGTAGGGCAAGCTCCTGGATCACAGGGTAGTCTGACTTCAGCAGCTCCAGCAGCGGGTCGAGGCCATGGGCGTCCCTGGAAGGACATCAACAAGACATAGGACAGATAAAACTAGAAATATCACTTAAGGTGATTAATACCCCCGCCCCGTGACGATAGTCTTACCCTAGGAATGATCTTTCCTTGATCTTCTGCCATTTAGATGCCGTTACCATGGCAACGCAGCTTCCGACACGTCCGAAAAATATGTCTTGCACATCTTCCCACCGAGACTATTGTGTGTGCCACATTTCATAAGCTTTTGTCAAAAACTGAGGAAGTAGTTCAATCCACAAGATCTTTCCTTGATCTTCCACCATTAATATGCCGTTACCATGGCAACGCAGCTTCCGACATGTCCAAAAAATGTGTCTTGCACATCTTCCCACCAAGACCAATGTGTGTGCCACATTTCATGAGCTTCAGTCGAATACAGAGGAAGTAGTTCAATCCGCAAGATCTTTCCTTGATCTTCTGCCATTTATATGCCGTTACCACGGCAACGCAGCTTCCGACACGTCCGAAAAATATGTCTTCCAATCTTCCCACCAAGATCAAGGTGTGTGCCACATTTCATAAGCTTTGGTCAAAAAACTGAGGAAGTAGTTAAATCCGCAAGATCTTTCCTTGATCTTCTGCCATTAATATGCCGTTACCATGGCAACGTACTTTCGGGTACTGTCGAAAAATGCGTCTTGCACATCTACAACCAAAGGCACACATCTGTACCAAGTTTCATGGAAATTGGGCAAAAACTGAGGAAGTAGTTTGCAACACAAAATTTTCCATCATTTTGGCTCATAATATGTGAGCTGTTACCATGGCAACATACTATTTGTCACTGTCAAGAAATGTGGCATGCTGACCTATATCCTAAGACAAACATTCAATATGGATTCCATGAGAATTGGAAGAACACTGATGAAGCAGTTTTGCCATGAAGCATTTTGCCCTATATTTTACCAATAACATGCCGTTACCATGGCAACGCACTTTTTGCCACTGCGGAAATATGTGTCTTGCACATTAACATATTCAGATGAACATCTGTACCTAATTTCATAAAAATTGATCAAAAACTGTGGGAGGAGTTCGCGACGCAAGATTTGTACCCATTTTTGCCCATAATATGCCGTTACCATGGCAACATACTTTTGGGTACTGTCAAAAAATACGTCTTGCACATCTACAACCCAAGGCACACATCTGTGCCAAGTTTTATGGGAATCGGTTGAAAACTGAGGAAGTAGTTCGCGACGCAAGATTTGCAACGGACCGACCGCCCGACCGCCCGACCGCCCGACCGACCGCCCGACCGCCCGACCGCCCGACCGCCCGACCGACCGCCCGACCGTCCGCTGATTCCTATATACCCCCTTCAAACTTCGTTTGGCGGGGGTATAAATATGTGAGGCAATGTACCATTATGATCAACTTTACGGGATTAAAGGAAAACACGCATACATAGGTTCGTATCTCACGATCCAATTGACGTGTAACTAAAATATTTTGTTCAGATAGAAATACTGTTGACATGGTATTCCTGGGCACAATGTAAAATAGCAGTAGCTTTTTTTCTGTAACCCACTTGAGATAAAATATCTGAACAAAATGAATAGAATTAATCAAGCTTATAAAGATTTTCAAATATGTATAATTGTAGATGACAAAGTTAATTTATTATGGCACCCTGAGACTGGTAACACTAAAAGAGGAAGAGGAAAAGAAGAGGGCAAGGCAGAACAGGAAGAGAAGGATAAGGTGGCGGAAGAAGAGGAGGAAGAGCAAAAAACTTTTGGTGGGTATAGATCATAAAGGAGGATAAAGAAGAGAAGGTGGAGGAGGAGGAGGAAGAGGATTAGAAAGAGGAAGATGATGAGGCGAGGTTGAGGAGGTGGATAGAGGAAGAGGATGAGAAGGATGAGGAGGAGATGAAGAAGGAGGAGGTGGAGGAGATGGAGGAGGAGGAGGAGGAGGATATAGAGGAGGAGGAGGTGTAGGAGGAGGAGATGGAGGAGATGGAGGAGGAGGAGATGGAGGAGATGGAGGAGATGGAGGAGGAGATGGAGGAGGGGAGGGGATGGGGATGAAGAAGGAGGAGGTGGAGGAGATGGAGGAGGAGGAGGAGGAGGATATAGAGGAGGAGGAGGTGTAGGAGGAGGAGATGGAGGAGATGGAGGAGGAGGAGATGGAGGAGATGGAGGAGATGGAGGAGGAGATGGAGGAGGGGAGGGGATGGGGATGGAGGAGGAGGAGGAGGAGGAGATAGAGGAGGAGGAGATAGAGGAGGAGGAGATGGAGGAGGAGGAGATGGAGGAAGAGGAGATGGAGGAGGAGGAGAGGGAGGAGGAGATGGAGGAGGAGGAGAGGGAGGAGGAGATGGAGGAGGAGGGGATGGAGGAGGAGGAGATGGAGGAGGAGGGGATGGAGGAGGAGATGGAGGAGGAGGAGAGGGAGGAGGAGATGGAGGAGGAGGAGGAGGAGGAATTAGAGGAGGAGGAGATGGAGGAGGAGGGGATGGAGGAGGAGATGGAGGAGGAGGAGAGGGAGGAGGAGATGGAGGAGGAGGAGGAGGAGGAATTAGAGGAGGAGGAGATGGAGGAGGAGGAGATGGAAGAGGAGGAGGAGGAGATGGAGGAGGAGGAGGAGGAGATGGAGGAGGAGGAGATGGAGGAGGAGATGGAGGAGGAGGAGATGGAGGAGGAGATGGAGGAGGAGGGGATGGAGGATGAGATGGAGGAGGAGGAGAGGGAGGAGGAGATGGAGGAGGAGGAGGAGGAGGAGGAATTAGAGGAGGAGGAGATGGAGGAGGAGGAGATGGAGGAGGAGGAGGAGATGGAGGAGGAGGAGATGGAGGAGGAGATGGAGGAGATGGAGGAGGAGATGGAGGAGGAGATGGAGGAGGAGGAGGAGGAGATGGAGGAGGAGATGGAGGAGGAGATGAAGGAGGAGGAGGAGATGGAGGAGGAGATGAAGGAGGAGGAGATGAAGGAGGAGGAGATAGAGGAAGAGGAATAGGAGGAGATAGAGGAAGAGGAGGAGGAGGAGATGGAGGAGGAGGAGGGGGAAAGCGAGAATGAGGTGGAGGGAGTGGAGGATGAGATGGAAAGTTAGCAACATAAGAAGGAAAAGGAAGAGGATGTTGATGAGGATGATGATGAGGATAAGGATGAGGAAGTAGAAGTGGAATTGGAGGTGGAGAAGGAAGTGGAAAGAAGAAGAGACAGAAGATGAGGAGGAGGGTTCGGAAGAAAAAAAATGAGGATAAGAAGTACACAAGAAATGAAGATGATGGAATGATGGTATCGTTCCCGAATACTCACTTGATGGCTGCCCGGCTCTGGTAGTCCTGCAAGAGAAGTGCGATAGCCTCCGCTGCGTTCTTCTGGACGTCCGGGTCGGGGTCAGAGAGGAGAGCAATGAGGGGGTCCAGCCCTCCCATCTCCATGATCTGCATCTTGCTGGAATACTCATTGGCCATGCTGGCCAGACTCAGGCTGGCAAACTCATGGACCAGTGTTTCCTCTGAGCACAAGAGAGGACCAAAACACTAATTAGAACACAACTTCTTTTTTCGGTCTATCATATCAATCACAGTGATATTATCAATATTTGATACCTATGATGGCAACATCAATTTCAGACTACTCTCAATCAAATTGTTTTCTTTGTAATAATTCAGCCAATACTATACATAGTTGTGTCTTATAACCTTTCTACTGACCTTATTATTTCAGCTTGTCAATTTCCTTTTGACATCTGATTGTATTCAATTGTATTTCATCCCATTCATTCATGGAGACTCATAATCTATCTATTTATGTGGTACAGTCCTTTCTACAAGAGAAGAAGCAAGCTACCTAAACCATCTAGAAACAAAGAAAATCTTGATTAGAAAGCACAAATGAAATTGGAAGTAATGTTGAAAACAGCTTCAAAGGCAACACGCCCTTCCTTTATGCAGCATAAAGATGAAGTGAACATATTGCTATTAAAAAAAAAAAAATTAACACCAACAGGATGTACAGTCAAAGATACCAGGATCAAATCAGTGTATAGTTTATTTTTGACTTACCTTCTGGAGCAAGTAACTTGATAAGGTTGGGGATGCAGTCACTTTTTCTAAGCATTCGTCTGACTTCATCTGGAATTGGAAAAGACAAGAATGAGTGAAGGGAGTTACATCCATCTATCCATCTATCCATCCATTCAACCATCTCTCCACTCATTCATCTATTCCTCCATCTACCTAGTTTGCTATGACAAGTACATGACAATTCTCATAAAGGTAGCAATATTACTGATTGGCTTAAGGGATTTGAATGTCAATAACTCTAGAATTATGGTGTAAAACCAAAGCACTCTGGTGGCTGAATGATTTGCTGATTGATTTGCAGACACAATGTTTCTCTTGCTAAAAGCATCTTACAAAACATATTTGTTCCTCCCAGAACTGGGTCCCGTTTTCAAAAGCATTGTACAACAGCTGCACCGACTGCAGTAGCCAGACAACATCCAATTGGCTCTGAGCATCTACATGACAGTAAGGCTTAGTGTGATTACTGCGAATTATGGTAATTGCTGATCTTTTTATAAAACATGATGGCATTGTGGGAGCTGTGGCCAAGAAAGACCGCAAGCTACTCACTGTGAGCAGACATGACCCCAAGGGTCATCGTGGCATTCCTTCGGACTGTCTTCTCCTCGGACGTGATCAGCTTCAGCAGGTGGTCCACGGCTCCAAGCTCCATCAGCATCCCTCTGTTCTCATCACCTGACAGTCAAGACAGAGTCATGTGATCACCAATCAACATAGAGGATTGCAATGCTACCATAATTCAAGCAACTGCATTAAAAGAGTTGTACTTAAAAGAAAACATAACTTTGTCACTACCTATTCTCATACCTTTTCAATCATTTATAATACGACATCTGTTGTCCCAATTTTTTTTTCTCTGTTCCTCCTCTATTCTCTTTTCCCCTACAAGGCATGTATTTTTCATCAAACTAAAAATCAAACAAGTTCAATTTCTGTACACATGTTTTTTTTTTTTTTTGTCTTTGCTTTGTTTCCGTTGCTTTGCAAGATTTAACCCTTTGTGTGCTTTGAGTGCTGTTTGGTACAGGAAACCTCATAGCATTGTTGACACTATCCAAAATCCCTAGCACTGAAAGCGCTTAACGATGTAGAATGTAATCATGATAGGACTGACAAATCTTGAAATCTGTGAAAGGACTTGCAAATAAAAATCTGAAAAAAAATCTGAAACTTATGAAAAAAAAAGGTCTGAAGTGCATTAACCCATTGAGGACGGTTTGATTTTGCTACAACATGCATTTCCCATAGACGCTTGCCTGAGTATACTCCGGACTCGTCCTCAACAGGTTAAACTGTGAAGATTTCATTGCATTTGAATAGCTAAAAAGTCTGAAATGGGCTTTGGGCATTATGAAAAAATGAAAACAAAAACAAAAACAAACTGAAATCAGATTAAAATCTGAACTCACACACCCTTGTTATTTGTCAGTAAAGCTGGTTTGGGTATTACATTGTATATGAATGATGATAACATTGTGTGATCAAGGACCAGGACTTTCAGTCCACAACATGAGGAAGAAGAAGAAGCAGCTGCTCACATTTTTCGGCAAATTTGTAGAGCGCCTCGCAGCCCTTGATGAGAATCTCCTCCTCTGGACTCTCCAGCATCAGCACAACGGTGGCGGCCTTCTTACTCTCCACCGGCAAAGGATCAAACTAAAGTGGGGGGGGGGGGGGGGGGGGGGGGGAGAGAAGATTGGGAAAATCTTTAAAAGAGCGCCAAAATGGCATTTGCAACAATACAACATCATAATAGGTGCAGATGAGGTAATTTTGATGGTATGGGTTCCAATTGCAATGAACATAATTTACATGAAGTTCAACTGCACATTTACATCTTTGCATATTTGAATTAACTCAGAGAACCAGTAGAAACAAAAGGACATGTAGAAGCTAACTACAATATAAGAACCCAAATTGATGCATCAATTCTACAGGTGAAAGCAAGTAGGATGAAGATGGCAACCAGCTAAGGTGAATGCCTAACACTGAATGTTGAGCAAAAGAGTCAGATGTAGAGATGCAATGAATGAACACATCTGAATAGGAAAGGGATGAAGGTGATAACAGAAATAGAGGTCAAAATGAGCATGGGGGAACAACATAAAGACCTATAATACAAACTGAACTAAACACCATACCAAACTGGAAAGAAGTTAACCAAAAGAAGAAAAAAAGAAAAGAAAAACAAAAAAACAAAGGCAAAAACCAAAAACAATTCTTATATCCCAACTTAGTTGTCTTTCAGGACTACAATGATATCGAGACTGTTGTACGGTAGTGAGTTAAGTTTAAATCCAATTTAAAAGAAATTGGCCATACCCAAACCAAGAGAAAACATAAATGATGGCAAAGATGATAAAATATTGTTGATTTCTTACCACATCCTTTGGAGGTGCCTCAGTCTCCTTCTTAGTTTTCTTCCCCATGCTGAAGGTGTCCTTTACCTCAGGGAGAAGGTGTCCTTTATCTTGGGGAGAAGGTGTCCTTTATCTTAAGAAGGTGTCCTTTATCTTGGGGAGAGTGTGTCTGTGAAAATTATGAAATCATATTTCCTTTTATAATACAGACTAGGAGTAACATTAAACAATGATGTGAATTATCAGATTTGACTTCTAAAGGCATTCATATTGTACATCTGTATCTTGTTTTTATTTTCTAGTCCACTTATTTTCTGATTTTTTATTTCTTAAAAATCGAAGTAGACTTGCAGTACCGCGGTAGCACATCATGATGTGAATAGAACATAGTGCAGTGGTAAACAGTGGGGTGCAGCCATGTCTACTAGATTAATAGATAGGTTGTCTACAGTTCTCTCTAGTATGACTATGCGGAGTAGATTTAAATTTACCTACAAGCCGAGGCTCTACTGTATGGTTGAGTGTCCAATACATCAACACCCTAAAGTTTTCCTATCAACAGAAAGTTAAGATACCACACAATTTGCCCAAAATTCTACTCACATGTGGAGAAAATACTCTGAATTCACAAGCGTGCATTGTAAATGTGATTTGACATACGCACTTGAAGTTAATTGCTTCAAACACGTTGGGTGATATTTTCTCGCACTCAGTGGCGCTCTACTTTGAAACCGACACCCCTATCCTCCATAGGGCTCTATTGCCAATACGTGTGAAGTGCATGGAATGCTTTTACTTATATTCATCATATATGGCATCATTGTTTTGCTGTTGCTATTGTTTGTTTATTATCATTTTTTTTTCAGCAATATGTGAATGTGGCCATGTGGATATATTATATCTACAAATCCCCAGTGAGCATTGTGCGTAGACTCATGCGTGCATATTCGTTCTGTACGCGCAATGTTATAAAAGTTTCAGTGTACAGTGTCGATGTGTTGCCACTGTTGGAAACCTAGCTACCATACTGGTTAATTTAAGTTAATACGTAAAATGGGTTTCGTATGTTTGTCGTCGTTGCCGTTGGTCATGTTGGTGGTTACGTTATTAACTGTTAGACTTAACGTCAATTACTGTATAGTCGCCACTTGCATGTATTTCCTATGCACTCTCGGGTTGGCGAACTAACGATAAGCACTGATTTAGTTCACCACCCATAGCGCACCACGTATTATTAGCACGTGTGTTCTACACACACTTCAATGTAGGAATCCTAGGATGCATTGTGCATCATCGCGTTTGAAAAACTTTGTTAATCTGCCACCTGAAATCCATTCAAAATAAAAAACAGTCTTGCATTAAAAATGGTTTTGTCACCTGTTACATATGGTAAAATACATTTGGATTACAATTATTTGTGTTTATATGGAGGATAAAGGTGAATTAGGGATGTCTTTTGAGAGCGATGAAAATCCGTTGGCCCAGCTGATCTCCAGCGCGCATTACATGCAATGTGAATGTCTGGCGACTTTAGGTAGTGCTAGTGGCGACTTAATAATGGTAATCGACGTTAGAGTGCCATTGTATCGATGAGTACACGTACTCAGTCGCCACGTCTGCACTCAAGCATTGCCGCGCCGCCGCGCCTGGCGACACTCACGCCAGTAATCGCTCGCATTTCAGCATTCGCATGGGTCGTTTGACATCGCATTTAAATCCATGATTTTAGATATGATGCCTCGAACCGATTTTGCTCAAATTTCGTGAGTAACTAGGAAACTTGTGAAGCTTTATGGACATAATCAAGCGAATTACCGCAGTCCTTTCATTTTCGCGTTGCATTGCAAAAAAACGTGGAGACTCCTTATAAGGGGTGCCCCGGGGGTTACTTATAAGGGGGACGGGGTTACTTATAAGGGGGACGGGTTACTTATAAGGAGGGGCCCCCCTTGTGAGTGGGTTTCCCGAACTGAAATGCAGTGCAGTGCCAGCTAGTGGCAAAGTGCCGTGGGCCGTGGACTAACACAGCAAAAAAAAAAAAATAAATAAAAAAAATAAATAAAAAGGCCTACGTAGCGTTACTTATTACGCACGAGGCGAGGGCAGCCGACCGACAAGCGCAGCATAGAATAACTTGCCATGGCGGCATGGGCATAAAGCAGTCAGTCAGGGTTGTTTTCAAACTTACATAGATATACACACATGGGACTAATACAAAATTTTCGCTTCGGTGTATTTTTCTACAGTTGTTATCCTCTAATTTGGCCTTGAAACAAGCAACATGACCATTGAAAACAGAAACATGAAACAAAAATGCTGAGATAGTGAGATATTCCAATGAAATAATAACAGAATTGTCTGTTTTCTTACCGCAAAGCGGTGTTCAAGGAACCTTTTGCTGGGACTCCGAAATTGTTTTCAGCAGTTGCTATGTTGATTGAAGATGTATATTGCATTTCTTTATTTATTTCCAAAAAAATAATTTAAGGAAAGTTTTAAACAGAAAAAAATTAGATTATACTTAAAAAATATATATTTTAAAACATTTTATGTTTTCTTATGGATTAAAATCAAATTATTACATTTTATAATATACATTTATGGTTTCTCGATATTACCCATCATGCACTTCAAAATGGCTTCTTACGTAAATAGGCTGCTACTGCCTTTCTCTGGAAACTTCAGGCGACTTTGGTTACATCATACGGTGAATATTTTATTAATTACTATTTAGTTTTACTCTTCCGCAATCAAGTCATCATTTGATTCCAAAAGAAATAGCCAAATAAAACTATGTTGATGTGAAATATCTATTGCAATATGTGTGTGCCCGTTGTGTTAGTCCCATACGTTTGTTGACGTGTAGCTGCTACACAGGCCTCAGCACAATAGTCGGTAAATTTACATTTTTCCTATTGTGTTTGTGATTGTGATTGTCAATGTCATTTCATCTAGGTATGTTTGATACGATACACTTTCTTGATGTAACTTAACACTACGGAGATTACTCGCTCGCTTATCTCTAAAAAGCATACCAATTATACATGAGGGGATACATTCCACGGCCGCCACGTGACATTTAGATTTACACCTTAAGCAGTTACAATTAGTGATAGTGTTGATTCTGAGTGATGATTTGGAAAAATCTTTTAGATGAATTCATAATACATTGTATCCTTTGTGATTTGTTGAGTGAGGTTTTTGACAAGTGAGAAAGAGGATGAGGTGTATGTGTTGAGAATTAAGATTCATAGTTCTTTGAAGTAAGACTAAAAAAAAGAGAGCACATTAAGAAGTGATGAGTGTCATGAGAAGGTATGTAGAGCAGTGAAAGTGGACGAAAATTGAAAGATTATGCAGTAGGAGAACACTTTACAGCTCTGATAAGAAATCAAGGAAATATGTGAAGGGCCTACACACTTAAATTGCAAAACAACAACACTTTGTACACATGTATACAAAACTGTTCAGTGTATAATTTGCATCTTTATTCAACAAGCACTAGACCTAGTATGCAGTTAGAATTGTGAGATTTGGCTACCTGATTCTGAGAACTGAAATCCCCAAATCAAGCATTTCCGACACTACGACGGGGACATATCTCACACAGTGTCATTTATGTTGGCTCTTAAAAGAGCCTTTTAATAGGTTTAGTTTTCTGACACACATAACATAACATAACATGGTACATGTACAACATGAGTTGCCTCTTAAAAGAGCCTTTGGGTTTAGTTTTCTGACGTACATAACATACAAACCATCATGAGTTGAGTGGAACCAACATTGGCTGCATGTTCACAATAGCAGCACACACCACAAGCGCAGACTCCATTAAGTCCATCATTGTTAGCGGAATGGGTCCTTGAAGAACAGCAAACTCCTTCATCCTCCCAATTGCTCGTTCCACGTGTATCCGAGTATTAGCAACTGTCTTCGTCTCCACATCTTCTGATTCCGTGAATTGCTTTGTAGCCTTTGTTGTCCTCATGAATGGAGGGATGACAACTTTCACCTGTTTGCGCAGAAAGAGGTCTTGAATGTTGAAGCCTCTGTCAGCCATGACGATGTCCCCTTCCTCGAATTTCTCTACGATGTTCGACATCTTGAGCAGCTTCTTGTCGGACGTGTTGCCCCCTGTTGGTTTGGACACATATGAAATAGTGCCACCCGGCGTGATCCCCACAAGACACTTGAGGGTAGGTCTTGCTTTATACTGACTGTACACTAGTGAATGGGAACTTGGTAGTGTTGGTCTCTGAATCTGTACCTCTGTGCAGTCAATGATGCGCTGAACAGTGCCTGTGAACTTGTCGAAGCAGCGTGGGTAATATCTGAGAGTGTCCTCCTTTGACGGCCAATGAATGAATGCCTCGAGTTCGAGGAAAGGAATCCATGTTGAAATGACCTGCGACACTGTGCTCTGGTTCACACCAAACCGGCATGCAAGGTCCTCCTCCCGAATTTTGAGTCGCAACTTCATCAGTGTCATCAAGAGTTCATCTTCAAGCGACTGTGATCTCTTCTTCCCAGGCTTGTGATGGTTTTTCAGCTGGTATGATTTTTCGTCAAGCGATGAGAGTCCCTTGTAGTAATGTAGATTCATTGCGTAAGGACGCAAATGCTCTATGAGCTACCGAAATTGATGATATGTTGGGATCCCAGCGTAGAGTTTGACGAGCTCGTCAGATGAGGAAATGTCATCAATTCCAAACTTCTTTGTAGCACCGAGTGTCTTTTCCAGCGAGCTCACTTGTGAAGCCAGATCATTGACAGTCTTTTGTAACACCTCGCATTCTGATGTGGTATCCTGCAGCTGCATCTCAATGCTGTCTACATATATGCCTGGGAAAAGAAATGCTCACAGGAAATGCTGTTGTTGGCGTAGTTGTGATCTATACTGGTCGCAGGTTGGCAAAATCACTGGGGCTGACTTGAACTCCGACGGATTTGGGTTTTCTGTCATCGTGTCTTTGTTCCCGTAGCACATTTTCCTCGCTTTTAGAGCTACGGGGCTTTGGAAGAGCCCGCCTGACTGTCTGGGGCTGCACATTGTAACCTTTCAAGTACATTAACAGAGAAGGGTTTGGGTCATCAGAAAAGGGCTGTCCGTACTGAAAATGGTTACTGCATACTCGTGTACAAGAAGTAACAGGGAACTTGTCACGTTTAAGAAGCCTTGGTCCACTGGGCATAATTTTTGGGATTGGTGCACCTATGGAACTTGAGACACTGAACATGATCCTTTATTATGTATCTGTGAGAAGAGAGAAAGAAATCACAAGCAAAAAGTCATTATCACCTTATTAAAAAACACAAAATTTTCAGGTGACTCTTTGGTCATTGTTGCAGCCATACACAGCACATCTGTCCCCACCACCCATGGTTCAGAATTCAAAGTAGAAGCTGGATTCAAGAGTGTTCTAGTCCCGGAAGTCGCAAATGCAGTACGGTTGTAGGAAGCAGAACGCCGAATGCGCGCGAACGACGTAAGTGGTCGTCTGCTAGCGTTTCGCATGTTCGCATTCAGACGATAACGGCGCTCTTGCTCCCTATTCGTTCCCATCGTCCCTTGCGTGAAGCTATTTGCGATAGGGTCTATTGTACTGTACTCGGTGCAAATTTTTGATTCCTTCAAGTTTCATAATTATTCAAAAATCAGTTAGCAAATTGTGTGTGAGAGTTGTGTAGAGCTATAGATTCTTCATATTTCTAACGGTAGTGTAGTTTGTTGGCTCTCTGATTGGATTAATCTATATTATGTCCTCTAGCTCTGAACAAAGATTGTCTGTTTTTAACAGAATTTTACAGCTAGCAACTCATGAGCTGTAGATAATTAAGATAAACCATAAGCAATACTGTAATGTTAGAAGTGGACATTTTTGTGGTGTTAAAACTTTTGCGCATTTCACACACCCAGAAACTAGCGCGAAAATAAAAGCATGCACATATTTATGCTCCCTATACGTACCACTATGTAAATGTCTTGATTCTGTGGAATTAAAAACTGCTAAATTTATCTTACTCGGTCGAGTGCAAAAAATTACTCATGCGAAAATTTCCACTTTTACAGTAGTTTGACTTTGCAACAGAAAAAATGTCAGTCACAAAATGCAAAACTGTCAAACCCAAGATACATGAACAGCTGTAGTCTACACCCACCTGCAATGTACAATGTGTACCGGTACTACGTTTTCAAATCTGTGACGTGATAATTAATATGTTATATTGATGTTGATATGCTTCACCATTCCCAGCTGGTTAACCCCCCAAAATCATAAATCATGTCAATTTCCCCCAATAAATAACCATAATTACATGTATATGTGCAATAGATTTTAATCTTAATAGAAAGTGTTCAATGGTTTGAAATCATCTTGCAATATTATTCCATATTCATACTCATGAATTGTGTCCCTTTGTCTACATGTCAGGTCTTGAGATGTAGCCCTCGTCTGCTCTCAACCCAACCACCGACGGGTGAACCACCTATTCCTGAATGGAAGCAGCCAGAAAATGAGTCCCTTGACCTCAAGAGGGCTCGACTCCTGTATCAGAGCCGCAAACGAGGCATGCTGGAGAATGGAATTATTCTGAGGTCAGTTGTTGCACTCAAAAGAGTGGAGAGCTGGGCAGGGACACACAAGAAACAACAGCCTCTCATTCCTTTGTTCTCATTTTGTAAAAATGTGCACATTTACATGAAGTTGTTGGGCTTATCATGAAATACGTGTTGTACAATTGTAGTATATCACCATTCTTTCTACGTACATGGCTCTCTACCATGTAGAATGTATTTGGAGCTGGGGATGTCACCATGTGTGTTGTGTACAAGTGTACAACATGAGCAATGTAGGCAATGTAGATTAATCATTTATGTGCCTTGCAGAGCTACCAAGTCTCACGCATTCTGCGTGAGACTCAAGCATTTAGGAGCCATCTTACGATCTCACGTATGACACCCATTTTTCTCACGCATCGGGCGAAGTCTGCAACTTGGGCCTATAATAATGAGCATAGCTCAAAAGATTAAAGTGATAGTTGCAATTGAAGGTATATTTCCCTTTTGTCTTTCAAAATAAGTAAAAAATAGTCACTTAAGTATGCACCTGATCGCACCAGTAAGAGCTAAAGATTGAAAAAGCTCCCTACCGTGGGAGGCCACAGGGGAAAAAAAAACCCTCCCACACTCTCACTCGCACGCATATTCGCATGCCGAGATGCCGAGTCATGAAAATCTCACTCATAAATTTTTTTTGAACTTGGTATCCCTGGCCTTGGATTTTTGGACAGTGTGTCCATTTAGATGCTATGGGGTTTTCTGTTTCAATCAGCACTCAAAGCACACAGGTTTCCTCAGGTCTTCATTGTATGATATTCAAATATTTACTCCACAATATGAACATGACATTCAACAGGAACAGAACTCTTTGGTTTAACCTGTTTTGCTTTAAAGTGCTTTTGTGAAGTAGCAGTGTTGAGGAGATCATCAACCCCCAACTCTCCCATCATTTTGTGCTCATTTCAAACCATGCATTTGGTCCATAATCTAAAATCTAAAACCTTTTCCCCCACCTAGAACTGGACATTTCGTCATTGTAAAGTTGTTGCAATACAACAAAAACTCGATATGAAGGATGTATGCATTTTTTTTTTTCGTTGATTTCATATCAAAGGTGGAAATTTAGTGAATATTTGTGCATAGGTCAATGGGAAACTTGTGAGGTGATGCCATCATCACCTTCTATCCTTCACATTTTTATGTGGTTTCTACACTAGCACTGTCTCATGAAAACATGAGAATCTTTGAAATGCCATACCTTTTGATTTGGTTCTGTTTTGATAAAACTTCTATTTTTTTGAAAAGGTATTGTCCATAGCATGTTTATGAATTTCCACATCAGTTGGAGAACTCTACAGTTTGATGGGTTGCAAAAAGAAAAAGAAATAAGTTGTAATCCTTTCATGTACTAGAGCTAATTTACATATTTTGTCATGCCTGCTTTGTGTTCTTTAGTACCTTTGCCGGCCGGTTTTTGGAGGGATTTAACGAGACACAACTTAACCAATATGATTACCTGATCAACAAACCTGATAATGACTGGGAGCTCTTTTATTGGGTTATTGGTGAGTATATTCCCTATTAACCCTATCTTATCAACATCACTGCTAAATATCTCTTGCACTCATCAGATTTTCTTTCTGTACAGTATGGTCAAGTCATGGATAAATCACTCACTGTAGTTTTTTTTTTTCTTAACTAAAGGATACAGGCCAAAATGGTCTCAATTTATATGAGGCACTAGACATTCTGTTGATGTTTTCAATTTTAATCAATAAATACTGCTCCTTGTGCATATGACCATCCACATTTTCATCGAAAATAATTTTCATCAGCTCTGTCATCACTACTGTTACCACAATAACCACTCCTCTTTCATTATTGCCACCATCATCATCACTACCACCATCTTCATCATCACCATCACCATCACCATCACCATCACCATCACCATCACCATCACCATCACCATCACCATCACCATCACCATCACCATCACCATCACCATCACCATCACCATCACCATCACCATCATCATCATCATCATCATCATCATCATCAACATCATCATCATCATAATCATTGTCATAATAGTCATGATGGGAATGACATCATAATCATGTCATCATTACCACCAGCCTCACAATCACAATCATCAGTATCACAAAGTCAATAATAACGATGATAGTCTTTATTGCCATATTCATTATCATTGTCATAAGCATCATCACTGCACTGTTAATGTCATCACCACCATCACGATCACCATCATCACTATTGATCACCACCAAAACTGTCACCACCACTTCACCTCTTCTCACCTCCTCCTCCTCCTCCTCATCATCATCATGTTTAATTATTGTTTTGTTTTCTCTCTCTCTCCAGGCCACAAGCCAACCCCTGAAGAGTTTGACACTGAGGTCATGACTCTCCTTCAGGAGTTTGCCAAGAATCCCGACATGGAATCACGCATCAGGCAACCAGACCTACCTCAGAATGAACAGAGAAACACATGAGGAACTGTAGATCTTTTTTTTTTCTTAGTGTGTGAGAATGTTTAAATTCTGTTGAGGATCAGAATGGTGTTATTCAATTTTGAACTAGATCTATGGAGTTCATGCCCTTGTGCTTATCAAAAATATCATGCACGGAAATATCTATTCAGGACTTACTTTTTGGTGGCCTCAGAGTAAAATTTTTGATTGTATGAGCACACTATTTGCTAAGTGCTAAGGCTGCCATATGATATGCTAGTACTCGGGAGTAAGTGCATGATATGAACACAGTAAGCACAGCATGTTAACACTGTACAATATTAATCTGCAGTAAAAATGACAAAATCAAACCTCTTAAACGCTTACAGGGGTGAAGAAGTTAAAGAAGATTAAACACAAAAATAATCTCCCACACAATAATATATTGATATGTGCTGAATATTTTTCTTTTTTTTTTCTGTCCCATATAAAGTTATGACCGTTCTGATATTTTCTATACTCTGAATTACTGACTTCTCTCAAGTAGACACTAAGATCCATAGACTATCGCACACATATTTGGTCATTCTTTATTATGCCCGAAACCTGAGCTGTCAAAGGTTGTGATATCAATTCAAATTAAGGTTGCAGCACCATCAAATAGAAGATATTTCTGGTGAAGATAGCAACTCTCTGTATTTGCTCCCTTGTTTTTTTACACCATGCAATGTGATACCTCCTCATAAATGAAACTTGATAGCAAAGGTATGCTATAAAACTTTATTAGTTTGTATGAGAATTCATCCTTATATTAGTGAAATATATGTGTGTGTATGTATCTCAAGATTCATTTGTAAAATTCTTTCTAATGGGGACAGAGGTAAATTTCTTTACAGTCACCAGTTTGTATTTCATTGTTTATTCAATAATAATGTGTGCAAAGTTTACAATTTGATGGTCATGCCCCAGTTAAAACAGAATACTATGTACAACAGCCAGCCACTTTGGTAGCCATACTACAGATGTGTATAATAGTATTTTATTATGATGATACTGAGTTTTATTGTCATCTGTGATGTGACTATGTGAAGCCAAGTATGATTAGTATATGTCTTAAATATAAGTCTATGTCTCACAAACAATAGTATTCAATGGGTTAGTCAAATACCGGTTAGTGATTGGCTAGACACAGTCACGTGATGGAGTTACATTCGTTATGTTCGCAATGGGCGAACATTCTTGTAATGTTCTCCCATGGGAAAACATTTTCACGTAACAAATGATAGAAGACCTAGGACCGCACGCGCACAGTGAATTTGGCTCTGCAATACGCGAACGAGCGATACGAGTGTGTTGTGCTGGTGGTTGACGTTGACGTATTTGACGTACTGTAAAAGTGGTTATTTTCGCGCGACTAATTTTTCGCGGTTTGCCGGGTCAGAAGAGTTTCGCTTGTTTTTAATTCCGCGGAATCAAGACATCACGCACAGGAACATATGGCAAGCAAAAATATTTGCATGTTTTTATTTTCGCGCTAGGTTCTGGTTGCGCGAAATGCGCGAAAATTTCCACTTTTACAGTATTTGACTAACCCATGTAATATAACAGATGATGACTTTTGTTGTCGGGAACATGTACCAAACGTTCCACCCTCAGGGTTTGAAATGCTATTTCGGGAGACTATAAGTCCCTCGACTTCGTCTCGGGACTTATAACTTCCCTCCATAGCATTTCAAACCCTTCGGGTGGAACATTCGGTATGTTCTCTCCCCCGCCAGTCATCATCTAGATGGAGTGCTCAATTTGAAAGCTTATTGTTCATGCATTCATTTGTTCTGCCATTGCTTACATTTCAAAATGGAAAAGTATTTTGCATGTGCAGTATTAATCTCTATGTACAAATGCAAAAAGTGGTGGAATGAAATACAATGTACGAATTTCATAGTCTGTATTCATTTTCTTTCCCAGAATGAGAAGTTTGCTTCCAGGTCTATATATGGTTAAAGTAATATGCAGTGCAATGAATCACACTTTAACCTATAGGTGTCACTTACAATACATGTGTTCATGCCACGACAGTGACCTCCACACACATAAATTGGTACAGAAAATGCTGCTCCAGTCCATGAAAATGTGCATTTTGATTGGGCTAACCATATTTGACCGTGGCCACAAAATTTTTGCATGCTAGGATGTGGAATGCTCCACAGGTTTTCTTGATAGGAAGGCGACACTGTACAAATTTGAAGGACTGCTCCATTCCCTTCACAACATGTGTATAATGTGCTTTTGATGATGATGATGATCTACAGCATTTGTATAGCGCCATATATCTGTTGTAGAAACATTCAAAGGCGCACTCTCCTGCAAGAGAGTTAGCAATTGAATGCCTGGTGAAAAATGTGAGTCTTGAGTAAGGCTTTGAAGTGATCTGCCTTGCAGAAACAACTTTTCACAGTAAACTGATCCTTTGTGAATAATGAGGTCTGTAGAACAATCAGCAGATAAACGAGAGATGGAAATGACAAGTTAGGTGATACTAAAGTGAAGTCACAGTAAGACTCCACAACCTGAAAGCAAGTGAAAGAGTTTACCTACTTTGAATTTACGGAGTAGAGTCAGTGGCTTGTACCTTTATTGTCCTTCTCCCCATAATGACTATAAATAGATGTATGAATGAATAAATAAATATATGAATACATAAATATACCTTTAGGAATGATCTTTTATGGCTTGTCTTTGGTTTGTTCATAAAGTATGCTGTACACTGTATAAACAATGGTGGAATGTTACTGGTATTTATGCAGTAGTCACATTCATCTTGATATGCAAGAAAGATTAGAGTTATTGTGGCACAAAGATATTTCTGTGTATGTAATGTGCAAGCAGTGTGATTTTTTTTAGAGCATTTGTGACCCTGCATCACAAAACCAACAAAAAGTCGCCAGACATGGATTTTTAGTTCAGGGCAGATTCTGAAAGAGCAGAATCTAAGCTTTAAAATGATGTATAACTCAATTCAAATGGACTTCCCTAACCTATCTAAATACTGGACAGAAAGCACACACTCTGGAAAAGTGTGAACTGAGAATAGAGGCTCTGAAGTACAGGGTCTATTCAAGCACTTAATCTTTACCAAGCCGTGCTAGCTGTGTGATGAGAGGGACAAAACACAGGATGTAAACAACTGGAGCAAATACAATGAAGGGATTATCAGATTAAACTGAAATTAAGCATGCTCTATCAACACATTCTGTCCTTGATTAATGCCAACTTTCAAAGCAGTAGCATTATCTTTTCAAAAGTTATTAGACTTGAAAGTGATGAGTATGCAAAGGATTTCAAGAGATGAAAGGGGGCCTCTAAGACATGGCTAATCATTCTACTCTCCCCCCCCCCCCAAAAAAAAAAGGGTTATAGAAAAACTGCTCAAAACACACTTTCCCATTCATGTTATGATCCCAAACTTAAGAATAATGTAGAAGAAGGATAGCTCTTTCAGAAAATATGAAAAACTCCAGATTGACTTGGTTGACCCATTTCACCTCTTTTTGAGTTCTCGTGTAAAATCAAGGGGTGCGACTTTTTGTTCGTTTTGTGGTGCATGGTCGCATTTATGAAGAATTCATGTTTTTCAAGTACTTGCAGCTGTACCTCCTGAATCCCCATGTGTAGTACCATTTAGTGATGGTTTCAAAAAAAATTGCAGCAACTTATCATCCATCTTACTTTAACCAGGAGATATAAGGCGATCTTACCTTTACACAGTGAATGTATGTGACACATTTCACATTCTATTAGAGCACTGCTTAGCAATGAAACTTTGTTATCCTAGTAAGGCCATACACTGTATATGTTTTCATACGTACTGCATTAATGCAATATTGTACTACGATGACATGAAATTAAAATAGTTGTTAGAAACCTCAAAAAAATTCTACACAGAGTAGCTCACTTTTGTTTTTGCTACTGTTGACAATATTCCATCTCTGTGCTGTGTGATTTGCTTATTGACAATGGTTTATTAGAATGGCACAGTTTTCACTAATTTACCTGTATGGAACAGCCGAGGTTTGATGAAATGACAATCGCGATACACACACACACCCAAGGCAAGTTTTTTTTTTTTTTTTTTTAATTGTGCACTCACTCACAGGCAACACTCCCAAACTGATACCGTAAAGGTGGACATTTTTGCGCCAATAATTTTGTTATTTGCGTTTGGCCGGGTGAAATGAATTTTGCGGATGGTCACCATGATTGAGTGTGCACGCACTTTAAACAGCTCACTGCTGCAGAGGCAGTGTAGGGCTTTAGCAGCACACACTGTGGTAAAGAGTAAGTGGTCCACAATCACCACATCATATGAAAGCAAAATAACAAAGACGTGAGTTGACATGTTTGATCCACTTCCACAGGAAGTTAAGTTTATACACTTCAATTTGGTGAATCTGCAACCACGCTGAATCCTCTCGGATGACAATTGGAAACAGCGAATACGATAACAAATACTTTCAGTACGGATGACTTCTTGGGACTTTTGCTTTTATCGACACGATCACAATTGCCACCCCTCTTCCTAGACATATTTGAGGTGCCCAAACACGAATGTGGTACATATATGAAGATACAAATACAATTGTACTCGGAGAAACAAGAACATCTTCTACCATGCAAAAAAAAAAGATAAAAAGAAAAGCTTTATTGAATGAATTTCTCTGATCACATGATCATTTGTGGTTTGAGAGATGTGCACTCTTTTTTCCAGGCCTGTACTGAAAGGTTTTGTTCAGATTCATTGCTGTCTATTCCAAAAGTCCCTCATTTTCTTGAAGAGCACCATAGCAACACTCATTGTGAGTTTTATCACCTTTTCACATGCTCTTCAATTTTGGAAAAATCATGGTCATTGCACAAACAATGATATTTGTTTTGGCTAATAGTTGAATTGGAGGAAAGATGGGTCGAGGTAAGCTTCTGTTAAAGAATATTTTTGTGCACTGTTTCTGCTGCTGATACAATACACCCAACTTGTGGGTCACACACATACACACACACAAAAAAAATAGTACTGACAGAAACACTTGTCCAGTAACTACTTTTCTACTGCCTGAAAGCTGTGTTGTAAATCATTCTATGTGACATTTCTCGACCAAATCCTGAAATATGCTATCAGAGTATCTAGTTTGGTATCCACTGGCAAAAAGTCTGAAATCAGCCTAACAACAAGAGTCCATGCTTTGACGACTGATTAGAGACCAATTTTGGTTGCAAAAACACTTTCCATATGCTGCCATGAAAAACCTTGATCTGACCTGATAAAAAAGAAAATAGCTTCAACAAGCCAACACTGGCCATGTTCGGCAAGACTGCTGAGACCATAAAATCCTCTCTGCAACGTCTCATGAGGCACATATGCTCACTATTGTCAACGATTAGCATCATATGGCATCTCAAGGGTGCGTGGGGCTGTCCACATGGTCCACGGATCATCCCTTGCCAGTGCTGGAGGGTTCCTTGCAACTGCCATCGGACCAATTGTGACCGGGCAGCCTCCCTACGTCGACCCGCTTGGATGTTGCACGTTCAGCTCAGTTCGGGCGATCTGGAACTGTCGATCGGCCACGTACGCAAAGGAGATCATCTGGAAGATCGCCATGGTGATGAACTGGCCTTTGAAGTACCGCATCTTTCTTGTCCAGAAGTCCATCACTGTCTGGAATGAGGTGTTCTTCGTCAGCTGCGGGATCTCCATGGTCTTGGCCCGCATGGCCAGGGAGGCATTCAGCGGGGCGGCCATAAGGAAGGGATATACTGCACCTAATGCGCAAAAAGAGAAAAGAAAAATCATGAATTAGCAAATCAGACGTCACATAAAGTAGTTTGATCCAAACGATTTTTGATGTTTCTCAGGAAACTGTCATGACTGTATCTAAATTTCAGTCATAAAGTGATCAAGCCTGCTGTTTCTTCATATGTCAAATATGACTGAATTTCACAAAGTACTTGCTGAATAAATATTTAAAGAAATTGTCACGTGTCCAGAATACTTGTCTTAACCTGCATCAGTTTATAAAACTCACATATAATTATAAAGTTTCAAACAATAAGACATGAACACTTCAAATTACGGTACACTAGTTAACCTCAAGATGCTCTGAAATGCAGCAGTAAGTTAAATGATAACAAATGGACAAACAGCCAGGAAACACCCAAACAACCCTTATGCATCCAGCAGTATACAGTACCTAGTAAAATTGATGAAAGAAGTAAGTGAGGCATTGGGGAGCCTTGAAAGCATTCCAATATCTCTTCTAAAGGCTCCTCCTTTTGTGTCTAAGATCATGAGGTCCTCAGTAACTATCAGCAACATTCTCCTGAGCAGCATTGGTGGTACAGCATTTAAAAGCTTTGAAAAAGATGAGCCACTACAAACAGCTATCAGTGCAGCTTTCATACAGTCATCGCAGTTGTGAAGGGAATTAACTCAGCATATCAATCAGCATATCAATACGCTATAAACATTGTTTATAAACATTGTTTATAAACATATGCTATAAACATTGTTGTTTAGAACTGAGTGGTTGATAGCAATACAGGAGTTAACACTAGCCTACCGATAGTGAGTCCCATAAGCCCGGCCCGTAGGGAGGCACATAGGGGGCAGTTGATGTCCCCCAGCAGGATGGGCGTGGTGATGAAGGTGGGGTACATGAGGGTCACCGTGATGCCAGGGATGGCCGCCATGGGCAGACTGGACAGGACGAGTCCATGCCTGACCATCAGCATCCGGCGGAAGAAAGAGTTCGAGACCAACCCCACCAGGCCTGAGTTGAATGCCACAATGATGTTTCCAGTCTTAAATGGCCAGCTGAAAAAACAAAATGAATATTCAAACATGTCAATCGTTGGCTGGCGACTAGAAAAACACTGTATGAAATATCTACACCAATATCATGGCCTTTGCAGACCTCCCAACCTTTATGACTGAAAAAAAGGGATGATTTGGCTCAAAAGTAGGAAAGAAAGAGCAGATCCCATAGGAGTGTATTGCAAAATTATCAAGAAAAATAGGAAACTCCTACTGAAGCAAGACCTGGCAATGGTCAAAATTCAGATTCTTTCCTAAGTTGAGAATAGTTGGGAGGTCTGCCTTTGCTTCTGAACAGACCAAACATCTATATTTGCTATATTAGTCTCCTGTGTTAAATACTGAAAAACTTATTAATTCTCCCCGGCTACACAGAGTCAATTAATGACTTTCAACAATCACAAGCTCAGCAAAAATCTCATTAACCCATCTTTAACTCTCTATATGAGAACCATTTTGCAGTGTGAAGTCCTTTGTCAACATCTGCAACACTTGCCATAAATAGTTATAACATCACACATACAATCCCTTTGCTTTTTGATTTACTTCCCCTGTATCAGTGATGTCTTTAAAAAAGTTCCCCCAAAATTACTTGAGCAGTCAGGCTTTAGGCTTACGCTTTCTGCGGTTCAAGAGCTTGAATAGCTCTTCCCTTTTCCATCAGGGCACTATCCTTGTCCACCATGAGAACTTCTTTGAAAGATGACTTGGCCATGGCTGAAATCTAAAAAGAATAGAGAAAGAAAATAATCAAACAATCAATCAATCAATCAATAAGAAAAAACAACCAAAAAAAAAAAGCAACAACAAAAACCACCACCACCACCACCAACAACAACAATCTCAATTACTGAAGAAGAAGAAGAAGAAGAACAACAACAACAATCTCAATTACCACGTACTGAAGATGTCATCTCATGAGAAAGCTCCAGCACTAGCTTTCTTGTACATACCGTACCAAAGGAGCTACAGTGTATGACGAGGGAAATGTTTCTGACCAGTGAAAGCAGGCCTTGGTTCCCCTGATCCACAAGTCTGGTTCCAAGTCTGATCCTTCCAACTATAGGCCTATCTCCCTCATATGCATCTGTTACTGGGAGACGGAGCATATTGTGCAATGCCACATCTCTAAATGCCTTGCCTCAAACAACAGCCTCATGGGTGTTAAGCATGGGGTTTATACTTCTCACACAATGCACCTTCTACCTGAAAAATAAATAAAAACAAAAACTGGTCGACATCTCCTTTTCTCCAATCATCACACCTGCCATGTACACAGGCAAACAACCATGTTCTCAAGCACAGCAACCAGAAAGATAAGCTACCATTGATCCATTCAAGATGTCATTCTCTCCATAAACTGTCAGGATCTGGCTTGACCAGCCAGCTAGAAACCAGAGATCGATTGTTGTGCCTGTAGAACTGTACAAAGCTAACATCCGACTCAAGAGTCTGATGTTTTAAGCCAGACCTACACAGACAAATCCGTCTTTTCAGAGGAGTTTTATATCAACATTTTTTTTTTTTACTTTGACGGTTCTCCGCAAAGTCAGACGTAGTCTCTGCAGAACATATCCCCAAAAAGAAATATGGTACAGACTAATCTTTCCGTCTACATTAACTCCAGGGGCCGGGCACTCCACTGCCTACACTGTGGGAGCCTGAACGTGAAGCATTCAGGCTGATTGCAGTAAGGTCTACCATACGTTAGACTGCAACTGCCACAGCACAGCAGCAGTCGCCTCCAGTCTAGTAAAGCACCTCTTTGTCTTTTAGAGGGTATCTACCAAGTACCCTTCCCTAGAAGTTTCAGGTTTGACCTCCCGTGCCAAGTTTCGACCGTGAGCAAAAGCATACACTAGGTTTCTACATAATAATATAAGTCTACCGGTACATCTTTTATACAGGTAGCAGGCGGTCAAATTTTGGACAGCAGTGTTGCGGTCAAATCATGGGTGGATTGCGTTACTTGTAGACAGGAAAATCTGTCTGTCTAGGGGAGTTTTTTTTAATCATTTTTTTTTCTTTTATGGCTCTCCTCCAAATATAAGGAAATTTCATGAAGCCAGGCATGATACTACTACTCCCTAGTCGCCGCGGCACGCGGAACATATCCCCGATGATGACAAGAAGGATACAGACCGACCGAGTAAGGATTACCAATCGGTCATTTCTTTCAACTGCGAAATGGCTTTTTAAAAGCACCTTATCAAATTATTTTTAATATCCCCTTTTTTTAAATAAATCTCAACGTCGAGAGTTCTCCTCTATATAGCCATGCATGTTAGCCATGATTGGCCAGCATCGCATGCGATGCGCATGCATGGCCATGACGCATCCCGCATGGCTGGTCATATGGATGGGCGCCTAATAAGCAAGTAACACAGATTCTAATACGTGGGACTGTAAACACACTCCCCACGGCTGCGTTGCTTTGTGATTCATTTAGCCCACAATTACGACGTGATTTTCAAATTAAAATTGAGGAAGCTTCGAAAAAAACCTCAATGTAACGAAAGGATACACATATCATACCTATTCCTGCCACAGTTCACAGAAATTAAGACATAGTCGTATATTTTGAGATGTGTAGCACTTCGCACGGAAGTTGCAGGTCACTCATCACGTGACTAACCGTTACAAGGTCGCCATATTGTTACTGTCGGGCGATCCCCCGCAAGTCCAGTGCACAGGAACAAGTGAATAATCGATTTTGTGTGGGATTAAGGTCATCTTCTACTCACTTTGCCACCTCTCAGACAATATCCTAGTGCCCTTTACGGATATCTTGAGGGCCTTTGATTTTGGATACTTCTCATTGGGATAATAGAGGAGAGTAACACCCTTCGCAGGAGCTGGAAAGGTTTGCGAACTTTGCAGGAACCAGTAGAGGAATTGTCCCCGGTGCTCCCGGCAGGAAATATCCGCAGAGCTCCGTTGAAACACTGGGACTATTGAGTGGGCTGATTCGCCAGTGTGCTGCGCGGTGTCGAGTATTTACAGTACCGTAGACACCCTGTAGAAAACACGTAGTCGTCCGTCATCGTAGCTCCAGCTCCAACCAAAATTTGAACGGAACCCTGGATATATAGTTGGATTCATACTCACATTCTCTGTGTTCTCGGCCAATTGTGGATTTTCCTGTGATTATGCCAGTTCGAAAACAAGGTTTGTTTGATGCGAATGCAGAACAGAAGTTGATTAATGTGCTTGTTGCGTACAAATGTGTACGATAGTAGACGCCAAAGTATTAAATTCATTATTGTCATGTCAATTCAGTTCGGGAAACCCACTCACAAGGGGGGCCCCTCCTTATAAGTAACCCGTCCCCCTTATAAGTAACCCCGTCCCCCTTATAAGTAACCCCCGGGGCACCCCTTATAAGGAGTCTCCACGCTTTTTTGCAATGCAACGCGAAAATGAAAGGACTGCGGCAATTCGCTTGATTATGTCCATAAAGCTTCCCAAGTTTCCTAGTTACTCACGAAATTTGAGCAAAATCGGTTTGAGGCATCATATCTAAAATCATGGATTTAAATGCGATGTCAAACGACCCATGCGAATGCTGAAATGCGAGCGATTACTGGCGTGAGTGTCGCCAGGCGCGGCGGCGCGGCAAATGCTTGAGTGCAGACGTGGCGACTGTGTCAGTCGCCACGTCTGCACTCAAGCATTGCCGCGCCGCCGCGCCTGGCGACACTCGCGCCAGTAATCGCTCGCATTTCAGCATTCGCATGGGTCGTTTGACATCGCATTTAAATCCATGATTTTAGATATGATGCCTCAAACCGATTTTGCTCAAATTTCGTGAGTAACTAGGAAACTTGTGAAGCTTTATGGACATAATCAAGCGAATTGCCGCAGTCCTTTCATTTTCGCGTTGCATTGCAAAAAAGCGTGGAGACTCCTTATAAGGGGTGCCCCGGGGGTTACTTATAAGGGGGACGGGGTTACTTATAAGGGGGACGGGTTACTTATAAGGAGGGGCCCCCCTTGTGAGTGGGTTTCCCGAACTGAATTGTCATTGAATTTGTTGTTTATGTCAGGCTTTCAAAATTACTCAGTGTTTTATTTCGTGATTGTTTGATATGCTGAGGCCATATGAGGAGTAACTGTACTACATCTAGTCTAAATACCCTGACCTTTTGGTAATTTTGATAAGCGAGAACAGCAGTAACTTATTCCAATTATGAAGTCTCTCATTATTATTATTGTCTCTATCATCACAAGATTTTTCTTGGAGGTCAATGTCATGTCATTATTATTATTATTATTGTTATTATTATTATTATTATTACAATCATCATCATCATCATTAGTGATCTGATAGTTGTAATAGTTATACTGCCACAACTACTTTTACTAAAACTACAGTATATATGCACCATCAAGTAGTAAAATTTTTTAGACTAAAGTGCAAAAAAGACAAACATTTTCATTTTTTTTCCTCACAGTTTTAATTGTAAGCTGTATATCCATTGGCATTGATGCAGTTAAAGATGGGACTATTTGAACTGGATAACATCACTGGTATTTTTTATTGTGCCTTGCAACAAAAACAACATTCAAACAGGGAAAACAGAAAAAAACAGATTTATGGTGAAATATAGCATCACTGTTACTTTGTGTGTGTGTGTGTGTGTGTAGCTTCCTAACAAAATTAACAATACTCAAACAGGAAAAAAAAAAACAGCCTCGGGATAAAACAGACTTGCAATGTGTATGGTGGATGCAGTCATACCTGTCCTCACTGTAAATCTTGATATTTTATATTGTATTTACATATAGTTGGATGTAAGTTTTGTGTTGGATGAAAAAAAAAAATTTATGTGTGTGTGACTCAATTTCTGCTCAGAAGCCAATGAAACATGTAACTGAAACTTTGTGATTGGATGAATAAGAAGTGGTATGTATCCACTACGGTGTAGAGATGAACTTCCATTGTAAAACTGGACTGGAGTCATAAACCCTCTGATTGATGTGTGCTGTAGGTACCAAGATGAACATAATTTGCAGTTCTAGTGTATTTTACTATTCATTTTATCATTATGAATATGTAACTACTTGGATTTCCATACATTATTTTCTCCCTTATAAAATCTAGAAAAGCTTGTGGATTTCAAATAATTCTGTCCAAGTTACACTGTCTAAAGTCACCCAAGGTACCGCGAGAAAGCTCCAGGTGAACAGCAACAGTATTCAAACTGCAGTTTTAGAAATTTGTATGGAGAATATTAAAGAAAAAAGCTTATAGCTGCATTGTTATATCATAAATTATTGTCCAGAAAAGTAAAAACCAACATCATTTCCATCCCAGTCTTTGCAAGCTCTTCAAAAGATTGTAGTTAATTAAAGATTTGCAATGAGATCTGTGTGCTGCATTTTAGCATTGTAACAGTAAGTTGTGATCGGCTCTGAAGAAGTAAAAATTTGTGAAAGTACAATATCACTGTCATTGTATAGGTAATAACTGTTTTAACGATTGCATGTATTCTATAGTTAGGCAAAGTTGTGCTTAGCTATAGAATGTTCCTGTCCAAATGCATCAATATACTTTTCTTTTGTTTAACCTCCTTTGCTCTCAGGGTATATCCAATCAGCCAGGTCAAAGCAGTGCTACAGTAGTTTTCAGATTTGCTGAACTGTGTACATCCTGTATTGAAAAGCTTTGTCGGGGGTTAAAGTAAGGATTCAAGAGTATTGATCTGTTATTCAGAATTTTACTGGAAGAAATACTGAATGATTGCTTTTAGGCAATGCCTCAATGTCAGTATCCAGTAGGCCTACTGGTGCATGTAGTTGATACTGAATGGGGAGTAGTTCAGTAGCGTTCAACAGAACAGTGACTGCTTTAACACATAGTATTTGGAGTAGCTTTAACACAAACCACACACTACAGTATGTGCTTGCCAGCCTAGAGTCAGAGAGGTATGTTTATGTTTTGTATACGATTGCAATGGCATGTTGCTGTTTATGTAGAAGGGGGAAGATGAGGGAGGGTGGCCTCCAGTTGAACACAATACACTCACCCCTGCTAATGTCTCTCTCCCATACTGAATGGTGTCACATGAATGGGTGTAGACCAGGCTGGATTGATGTTACAGCCTACAGTGGAAAATGGAGGCAAACATCAAAACAAAGCTGAAGGGGATGGTACCAAATTCTTGGAATATTTTCCTCTGCCATACATAAATGTAGTTTTCCTTTTTTTTGGGGGGGGGGGGGGGGGAGGGGAGGGAGCTGATTTGTTCCAGAACGGTGACTGCTCAACAAGGAATAATACAGTTAATCCTTTTGACATAAAAGTCAAAGCCAGCGGACGATGAAACCTCAAACCCTCTTGGGTTAGGCATTGCAGAGTCAATAACAGTCCCTCCCATTGTGGGCAGGTATTTTGGGAATGATTCCTTTATTGTGTATAGTTCTTATTTAAGTGTCAATTGAATGAGCTTTTCTAGCAAAGGAATTAGAATGTGCACCAGCACAGAGAAGAAGGGTGAAAAAAAAAACAAAACAAAAAACACCCGACAAACTTTAGGAGTGATTTCAATGTTTGAAAGAATATCAAAAGGTGGACTGATTTAAAGTTTTGCAATTGCAAATTGTGACAAGTGCTGATGACATTGTCTCAATTTTTGGAAGGACTAATATCCAAACTTGTATGTTTTGTCTATTCCTGCCAATCTCTAAAGAAACCTGAGAATATGGACATGACAAAACAAATATAAGGGCAGAGCTATGACTTATGTGGTGTACATTGCAATTCAGCAAACTGAGTACACATCCTTGTATTCACTGAATGATACATTCAGAGACTATGAAACCGCATTTGATACTAGTTGATTGGGCTGTACTGTAATTTCCTGTGACGGAAGTAAATGATGGTGGGGGGGGGGGGGGGAGGGGGATTAAAGATGTATCAGTTTCAGACTGGAGTCACAGGCTTCCAAGCAGCTAGGTGATTGAACTCATATGAACTCTGTTCTTGTTAATACAAATCCTTGTGTCTGTGCTTGACAATGTTTATGGGCAAACATTTACTTTACTATGTGTTTCATCAATCAATTATTTGATGTCGGTTGCAGAAAGTTAAATGGTAGGTTTAGGGTTGTGTAAATGTTGTACTTTGCCATGACATAATTTCCAAAGTGCCACAGTAGACCAGGGCTGGACGTAAGCGGTGGCCTGGTGGCCTGGGGCTACAAAAAAATTGATGGGCCCTATCGGACAGCTGAAACCCAATATTTATTTTCACACTGTACTGTTGCAAGCCACTATATTTCTTTTTCGGGTCACCAAAATTTCAAATTCACAGATTTTAGTGGCCTGGAAAGGCCACCAGAGGAAAAAAGAAAAAGAAAAAAGAAGACTCAAACAAACAAACAAACAACTTACAAACAAACAAACAAACAAACAACTCAAGGCCTGTAAATTTGTGTGGCACTCTAAACATTGTCTGAATTGATGATGATAGTCAAACATATTTCTTCCCCTATTCACCCTTTCATTCTCAAAGGCAAGATTTTCCCAGGATGCAATAGCAATGGAATTTTGAAAGACCGGTACGATAGAAAGGGTTAGTCTAGTGTATGAGCCTTTGACATACTGTCTGCAGCACTGTATAGCGGATATGACACATGTGGTTAGCCATTCTTATTGTTCACATTCTTATAACTTGATCATGGTGCTTTGCCACAATGATTCATATCTTTCTCAGGTGCACATTAAAGGCAATCTTCAGAGGCAACATCGTTAAAGGTCACACACTTGTCAGTATTTATGCAGAGCCTGAGAGCTCTTGTTTCTTTGTTTTGCCACTACAAATCAATGCTTGGTAGTGAGTGTTTATCGAAATCCCATCTTGAAATATCTTTGAACTGGCA
The DNA here is from genome assembly GCF_040938485.1 of Diadema antillarum. Classification (NCBI taxonomy): domain Eukaryota; kingdom Metazoa; phylum Echinodermata; class Echinoidea; order Diadematoida; family Diadematidae; genus Diadema; species Diadema antillarum. The sequence continues at coordinate 119,137 of NW_027272172.1, forward strand.
TTTGGACATGTTCAATTTCCTATTTTTGCACCAATTACTTGTCTAGTAAACAAATTCACTCTTTCCTTTGAATAACTGATAACCATGGCGATTTCCTGATATTGTGCCAAAAGAAAATATTATTATTATACTGACAATGCCTCTGCTTTCCTGAGAAAGGTGCCATGTCCATCTGAGCAAACTCTATAACTTCTGTGAACTCTGTAAACTCTTTGATCCAGTGCTCTCATAGCATGTGATTTTCACTGATTTGAGAATGTCTGAATCATGAAATGTTGCGTGAATATCAGAAATATGTTGTCTACATAGCAATAGCAAAGAAATGAGGTCATACCAGCAGAGATTAGCGGTAGATGTCGTGCATTCAGATGCCAAAGATACTAGTGTTCCAGGACACTAAAAGGGTCTATTGATGTTGTGTAAACTTACAGTTTGTACTATTAAAATACTCTGAATCGACAATAGGTATGCAGCAATTCCAAGAAACCATTACAAACTCCATCCATAATGGAACAGATACAGATGAATCTTAGAATCATAATGTTGTTGGTCTGACAGACACAAAACTGACAGAATTTATTAAAAAAACAAATAGGGTGGTATAATCCTGTTGTCAGTTTCATGAATATCTTTCCTGTTGTAGAGTCTAGGAACAAGGTGTTCACTTTTTCCAGCTCATTATGTGATGTTTGTACATAATACAGTTTGAATGCATTGTTGTTGCTATGTTGGGCAATCCTTTGAATCTACAAGCCTTCTCCTTTTAAAGAGAGTCTTTTCTATGAATGTTGCAAGAAATGTGAATCTGTAGCATATAATCAGGCTTTTAAAATGTTTCTTTTACACACTCTCAAGCTCAAGTTGCTTTCAAAGTACTACAAGTTGGGCAAGTCAAGAAATAGGAGGAATGTAATGGACAGTGGCCTGTTACAACCAGAATTCTGAATTCACTTGGATGCGAGCAAACATCGGAGATCCCGTCACAGCATACAATTTGAAATAGCAGTCGTGTATTAGTGTAGCTCCTTTATGAGTTGATGTGTATTCAGCTCAAGTAGACCTCAATCCGAATCAACAGACTAATCGCATGTAGCGAAGATGTCTTATCATATTCAGAGCTCGTGGCAAGAGGTCTCAAGCGGGAGGAAATAATGACGTTGCCGTGGCGTGAAACATACCCTCCTTCATCATCTCGAGTCTCTCGCCCGTAATTTTTCCTTGCACCCTTCCGTCCGTTAGCGCGCGCCTCTGCTGAAGATTTATGGGGCACATCAGCCGCGAAGAATAACTCGCATGTCTGTGTGGGTCTGGTAGGGTCATTCCCCACCGATCCCCTTATCATCTTGCCCATTAACTGGCACAGGTGACTGTGGGATGCTTTACTCTCAGACAGCTTCCAGCTTCCATCTCGTCATGGCAAAAAGAAACAGGCTTGAATACATGGAGGGTTGAGGGGGTGGGAGGGTGGGGGTATAGGGAGGGTTGAAGGGGTGTGTTCTGATATTAAAGGACAAGTTCACCTTCATAAACATAAGGATTGAGAGAATGTAGCAATATTAGTAGAACACATCATTGAAAGTTTGAGGAAAATTGGACAATCCGTTCAAACGTTACAAATATTTTAAGTATCTGCGCAGTCACTGCTGGATGAGAAGACTACTGCAGTGTGTGAATAACTTAGATGTCACATGCGTACAACAATATAAGGAAAATATAAAGAGAATTTCACAAAATTTCATCTTTTGCAAAAAGTACACATTCCCTCGACTCGTTACCGACAAATGTTATGGGTGATATTATTCCCCCTGCCTTTAGAAAGAGTCAAGTCAAGTGCTCTTTTATTATGCGAAAAAAGTGAAAATATGTTGAATTTTCTTTACATTTTCTTTATACTGTTGTACGCATATGACTCACAAGCTGTAGTAGTCTCCTCATCCAGCGGTTCCAACACAAAAATTTTAAAAATTCATAACTTTTGCATCGATTGTCCAATTTTCCTCAAACTTTCACTGATGTGTTCTACTAATATTGCTGCATTCTCTCAATCCTTATGTTTATGAAGGTGAACTTGTCCTTTAAGTGATGAAGTTTCCTGTAGAAGATGACTGGTCCCAGTGAATTTCTTTACCTGTCCCTCATTTGTTTGTTTGTAATTATTTCATTATCAGTTATTATTATCCTTATTACATTATTAATATCATCATAATACTGCTGTTGATAATGATGATTATCATCATTATTAAAAGGTAGGACTAGTAATGTAACAGTCAGCCAAATGGCTAATATTCAGATCTACAATTGTAGTACAACTTTAAGTGTGATTGCTTCCAAACATCGAACAGGGAAAATGATGTTTGTGTGTATCTTAATTTTCTTATGATAAAAAATCACTTCATCTGGTTCAGAGGTGTCGAAAGTAGAAACTCTATATACCAGGGTGATTTGGATTTCCCCCTGAGATATATTTGACTGAATCAACTCCCCCTTCCTCCTCCCCCCCCCCCCCCCCAAAAAAAGGTGAAAATTTGGGTTCCCTATAATTCAGTTCAAGATAAAGCAAAGGAATGGATACCAGTTGGACTTTCCTGTTCGAGTGTGAACGGGCCCATGATTTGTTATTGTTTATGGAGCTGCGCCTGTGTGTGAATTCAACTAATTAGGATTGACATGCGATCTGTGCGCTAATATTCCGTGAGATGCATTTACACCATTCCGCGAGCACACATCGGCATTCCGACCAGCGACATGTGTGCGCTGACATCTGTCACGGGGCCATGTCAGGTCTTATCTCGCCCGCAATGTCTGATGAGAGCTGGTCCAGGCCGTCCTGCCATTTTGTATTGCATAATCTTGCTTATTGATGCAAGGGCGCTCGCCATACCTCAAGATGCGGCATGTAATAACTCCCCATGGATGTTCTCTTTAGATCTTTTGTGCAGTATATTGCTCTACAGTACAGTTGAACACTTTGTACTGTGTTCTAAAAAGTTTTAATTAATTAATTTTTTTTTTTAAAGGATGTACATGCTGTATCTCCATTCTGTTAAAGGGATAGTACAGTATTGGTGGAGATGAGAATTGGGCTTTTAAGTTTTTGCAAGATAACAAGAAAACACTTATGAAATAGTACAGAGCATACCATCTTAAGAGGAATTAAAAGTTTATTTGATGAAAATTGGGTATGAAATAACTGAAACATGAAAAAACAAAGTAAACAAAGCAATCGTAACAAAGTGTGGGTCCCACACTTTATTAAAATCACTCTGTTTTGGATATCTCAGTCATTTCAAAACCAATTTTCATCAAATAAATGTTGAATTCCTCATGGAATCACATGCTCTTTCATATTTCATAAGTGGTTTCTCATTATCTTACCAGAAATGTTAGAAACCTGAAATTAGGTCTCAACCAAAACTATACAATTCCTTTAAAGGGGAAGTCCGGACGATTATCAGCCGTTTCGTGTGTAAAGAACAATAGTTCATGAACCTATTACCCTTTTCCCGACGAGAAAAGACCATCAGATACATTTACTATGATTTTTTTTAAAAATAAGGTAATTCTTCATGTTCGAATCCGTCGCGAGCTGCCCTTCGTACTATCTGTCCCAGGATGCATTGCGCGTGACGTATCGGGCGCAGTTTCCTCAGCTGAGAGCACCGCGAGCGAAACCCAGCTACGCATCGATCTCCCATTGCACTGCTGACTGCGGGCGGTATCTGCATGCCTGCATAGGTGTGCCTTGTCGGCGCTACTGCAGGAGACCGCACACCGATTTAGGAGTGCTGTTGCCAAACGCTGTATTCCTTTATTCAAATAATCTTCGTTATATATCTATATAAAATCTTCAAAGATTAATGTAAAATAGTTGCAATGCTATAACATTTTCGTTTAAATTGAAATATGTATGTATTATAATACTGCCGTACTTATTAGTGTCCACCCCATCACTTACAATGCATTAGCTGTTGTCGGGCTGTGCAGGCATACATTTACGTCTGCTGCTGCCAAGTGCTGTCACAATCCGCGATCGTTTTTTCGACTTCTGAGTGTGGACAATCTGAAATCAGTCTGTCAATGTCAGAATTATTGCCTCTTTTGTTGTCCGAGACTGTTGAAAAGTGTGTCTGACGGTGATAAAATACGACAGTATACATGTAACTTGAACCGAGGAAGAAACGCCAGCGCCAGCTTGGTACCGCCGCCGCGCCGCGCCGGTAACTACGACCAGCAGCCCAATACACACAGCGTAATCGGGCTGCGTGTTGTAGCATTCAGGATCATGGAAAGGTAGTATCGTGGATAGATATCAATTTAAAATCGAAATATTTCTTCAATTTGAAGACTTACTAGTAAAGTTGAAGTATTGACAACACCCTAACACTTGACACATCGGCATTTTTTTAATGAAGCAATAGATCATGCCGCGTGCATCCGCTGTGTGGTCAGAGACTGTTGAGCGGTACGCTACTACCGCTTGCTTGGCCCGTATCACCGTTGCTCAAGCAGGGCTCCCCCGAGCCAGCTGACGCTCCAAGCAAAAAGCAATGTGAGGATGAAACGTCACGCTGTCACGTGATCTTTCTCGCCGGCGTACAGAAATCGAACGGTTACGATTCAAAATTAGTGATGCTAAAAAATCGATTGTGGCGAGTTGGGAGGGTCTTTTTCAATGAAACTTACTCATTATGGTCCTTTATTTATGTAGATTTTGGTTAATTTTTTTCAAAATCGTCCGGACTTCTCCTTTAAAGGCATTATTTACCATTTGCAGATGAAATTAAAACCCAGCATCAGAGTTTCAAAATACAGAATGTAGGTCTAAAATGTGAGTTAGGGATAGAAACAACCAATGCAAAAATGTGAATAAGTATAATCAGTGTTAAGTATTGTTGAATACACGAAATGGGAACAAGTTATAATAAAAATGTTTCCAGACTAAACTGTCCACAGGTACGGTTTATTGAGAAAAATAGTGATATCTGCTTATATTTTAGGTTCTATTGCAAAATTTTTATTTGGTAGGATGTTTTATGATACAACTGACCTACTTGTACATAATGTACATGTACACATACATGCATCAAACTTGTGATATCTTGAACATTTTTAAAATCACTGCTCCCAAAGGTAAACTGGACCTTTAAGGGCTGTTTTGTTGGCCACATATTAATCTATTGCTTTTTATGTCCTTGTGGCTCTGCTGTCTTTAATCATTTTTTTTTCTTTAATAAGTCTATTTTGTTTCTGATCTTCTTAATCTGTAGAAGCTCCAGTCAAAATTTCAGTTTTTGCATTCTAATAAAATAGGTTTGTGCTACAAGCTCCAGATTTGGGATGAGAAAATGTGAGAAAGCATTCTGGGCGCATCTTCACTTGGACAGTCATAAAAAAGGATACAATCATAATTGTGATACACAACAGGGTGCTACAATGTACATAACTTTATTTTGCCACTTGCCCGGTTGGGCAAGCAGATTTTCAAATTTGCTGCAAAACACTTGCCCGAACATTAATTTCACTTGCCCGAAAAAAAAGTCCAAAATGTAAGGAAATAATATAGAAAATCATGTGTTAGTCAAGGGCTTAATAAAGACTAATCATTTGAATAAACCGCACACAGTGATTCACACGCTCACAATGGAGTAACAAATTTGGTCCAATCAAGTGTTGCATTGCATTGCACTGGGGCTTCTTCACATGACTGTTGGAAAGTTGCTGAAATGAAATATAAAGTGTGTTGAATCACTAAACAGCCATTGTCTTGGGGATTTGTATGGTTGGCTTTGTGGGTTTGTTTTGGGGAATATTATTGAAAAAGAAGTGGCTTCAAAACTTTTTGCTTGCCCAATTCGGGCAAGCATTTGTTCTCATTGATTAAAAACACTTGCCCGAATTTGATTTTCACTTGCCCCGGGCAATCGGGCAAGTGCTTATGTAGCACCCTGCACAGTATGATATATTTCCACAAGGTTCGACGTATGAACATATTTCATAGAAGAGAAGTAATGTTGATTCACCGAAAACAGCAGATTTTCCTTCTAGACCAAAAGCATATTTCCTACCACTAATCAGGGGTCGCACTTAACTTTTTTTTGAACTAGCCAGGCAGACAACTTAGAATCAATTTTGACACTGAAGCAATATTTTGGCTAGCCAGACGGACTAGTAACTTCAGAATTTTATGATTTTTGGCTAGTCCGACATGATTTTGGGTGGCCAATGGCCAGCGGACCATCGCCAATTTCGAACCCTGCTAATTGGTTGCACATTTATGTTGGCCCTGTTTAGTATGCATGAACTGTAAGAACTTCATTTTGTATCATTTTATTTGATCCGTGTCAAAAGACAAGGCATACGGAGGGTGTGGCCTATTTTGTGATTGCAGCTTGCAAAAGGATGATAAATTTCAGAGCATTTAAAATTTGAGCTGTGTTTGAAAGAGGATCAGGCCTCGAATTAACCGACGGCCACCGACGGCCATGGCCGTCGGTGCCCCTCTCGTTGGCCGCAATGCCTTTTTTTCCTTGATCAAAGTTACGGCCAAAAAAAAATGTGCCCTTTTTCTTGTGGCTATGGTGCCCTTTTAGAGTGAAAGTTATTATTTACGATGTACATTGTATAATACATATGCCCTTTCTCAAAATCTACACTTTAATAAGCTTGAACACCTTTCCTGATCTCAAATATCATACCTTCAGTTCACTCGCGTCCCAATATATCTGATTCAAACTCAAAGTATCTTTCCGAGATACGAGACGACGTGTAGAAGTCTACGTACATGTACGCCCGACCGGCTTTTACCGTCCCGACTGCCTCCACAGGGCAGCGGCCATAGAGTTACTAGCTAGCTAGGCAGCGGCGGGCCGGAGCAAGTGGTCGCAAGCCATATGCTAAAAAATGCCAGGCCTGTCGGACGGCTGCGAGCATTGCCATCTCTCTCGCTCTGCATTCATGCCCGCATGCTCAAAGCAAAATGGCGCCGAAAGTGCTCCAAAAAGCGAGCGCAGCGTACGCGTTGAGAACGTACTGTAATACAGAAGCTACATCGTATTGCGTATGGCCTACTGCCTAACGTCGTCTGCTGCAGAAAGATCTTATGCGTGCGTGCGCTGCTGGAGTGTAGCAGCACGGTCGATAGCATACAGCTCTATGGGGCATTCACATCACGTATAAACACCCAACATACCCTTTCCAATGTGGCCTTGGTGCCCCTCTGACTGACCTAAGTGCCCTGGCCTCTTGGAAAAAGTGCCCTTTTCTAAATGGCCTTGCCCCTCCAAAATCCTATTTCGAGGCCTGGAGGATGTCAACGGGCAATTGGAAGGAATCATCTTTAATGGTTGCATGACTGCAATCAACGCTTCTCGTTTTATCTGTGATATGTCACTGAAGAAATTGTTGAAATGTATCTTATTGAGAGACTTTTTCGGATCACACCTTTATTGAAGATTGAATATTGAGCATATATCAATGTTTCACATCAGCTAGAGAAAGCAAACATAACAGGAATTAATGTCCTCATGAACAGTACGGAAAAAGTCTTCTTTTTTTTAATGCACAAGAAATCAGAAATATTTATGAGTTTTTTGAGATTCAAATACTCTGTACCTTCATCACAATCTGTGTGAAATGTGAGATTACTCTAGAGATCTGATACAACTCTATCAGGGCATCTGTCCAATGCTACAAGTGTCAGATAAAGTGTATAGGGGTGTACTGCGCTGGGTTAAGTGGCTGGGGAACCACTGCGTACGACTCTTGCAATTTATTGAGAGCGACTTCGTCTCCAGGAAATGGGGAACACTGTGAAATCAGGCAAGAAATAGTCTGCTCGCCCGTACCCAATTATGTGGAGAGTACTGCATTTCCTCAAAGAGGGAGAAGGGGGGGGGGGGGGGGGGGGGGCAAGAGAGAGGAGAGAGGACAAGAGAGAATAGAAAGAAACAGACAGCTACTGTATGATACACTGAATATTTTGTGAGGTTTTTTATTTTTGTGAATTTCGCGAGTCGGGTCCTATTTGCGAATCTAAAGACACACAAAAATACTGACTCTGATCCCGATATGAATGTGACGTGCCCGTTCCCCCGTATATTTTGTACATTTCTGCGTTCTGTATACTGTACTCAACAAACGCGAATAAATCGTCAGGAAGTCCTGATTCGTGAAAATTTAGACTCACTAAATATATACAATGGCGTATACAGTAGATTGAGGTTCAAAAGAGATTGAGGTAGACACACAGAAAGATAACAAAGATAGGTTTGTATGGAAAATACGTTCAGATGAAGAAATAGAAAGAAAGAGAGAAATGTAAACCTGTGGATATATAGATGGAGAGCAGAGAGGTTTATGACCAGACAATATATCCCATATAGAGAAACTGGCATTGCTCTTTGCATGAAAACAAACTTACATTGTAGTTAACTGCTGTGATATATTCCACAACATACAGTAATATGCAATACAATTTTTCAGTCTCGCAAGTATCTCCCTGGCTATCTTTTGAATTGCTGTTATGTTTTTACACATGGTATATTATGAGACATACTACATGTATTGAATCAATATGTCTCATACTTATGTGTTCAATGAAGGGAAAACAATTCAAAGAGCGCAGCTGGGTATTTATGAGAGAAATTCTTTGCAACTTTCAATGAAAAATACCATGCTTTATTCATGCTTGTGAATAAAAATTCGCCATCAGCTAGCTATTGGCTCAAGCCCACGATAGAATGTAAAAGACAGAGTAGAAATATGCAGATTAGAATCCAAATGTTTGCAAGAAAAATCATGGACTACTGTGTTTGGCAGCCTGTTATGTGGTGAACAGACTTTTTCTTCCCTGTTAGTGCTTGCCCACTTTAGCTTGGACGTAAGCTGATTTTCCACTGTGTATTGATTTCATTCTATAGTCAACTTCCTCTATGAATTCTACTGCTCTGCATGCTGTGTGGCCGACGGTGATTCATCTTAACGGTTGGACACTGTAGATACCTCGTATCACGAAAAGTTTGAGACACCACATATCGAACGTTATGCAACAGTGTGTTGTGCAAAGGAGTTTTTCCCTCGTTCACCTCGAAAGCGCTGAATCAACCCCCGGATCGAAGTATGATGAATATCTGGTTGCCTTATTCTTTTGATCGCAGCCCCCCTCTGCCTCCCGCCCTGCAAAATTCGCAGATGCAGCAACGGGGGGAACTCTGTCCTTCGGGTAGACGCACAAAGTACGGCATCCATTTATCCTCATTTCAACCGCACTTTCCGACCAGCAGCGAGGCAGCCAAAATGTTCAAGGGCTGCTCAATTGCCATGTCTTCCGCCCATCAAAAAGATATGTCTCAAAGCGCCATATCGCAGCCAGACAACTCGACGATGGAATAAACGATGGATGCCGATTCTGTCCTCCGCTATTGATGAGCCTTATTACAAAAGCTGCTATAGGTGCAGCAAAAAAAAGAAAAGAAAAATCTAACCCTCTGCTCACCCCCTGCACCCCCCCCCCCTTTCTCCATCCTGTGGATTCGTACTTTCGTTAGACATTGATTCAATTTCCTCCATCAAATTCAGCCAGCCCTGTCTATCTTATGTATTTAACCACTTCTCGTCTCGGCCTATCCGCTGTAATTTCTGAATCTGTATCGTCTTCCCTACCCCCAGCTGGATACATATATACAAACGTTTCTTATCGTCAAGATCATATTGATCAAAACAGAACAGAACAAAAACAAAAACACAACAACAACATGGGGCCTAGGCCATATAGGCCTATACAGAACTGATGCAAACTTTTTCTTCCCATTGTTTTTGTAGAACTAGAAACAGTCCTTTACCATGATATTTGACGTGCAGGCAATGAGAAAAATGTCAGGAATGGTTTCCTTGCTCGTGCTATTTTCATATTTGGTCTCAGCTTCCAACCCTAAATTTAACGTGTCTAGGCATACAGTGTACTGTCTGTATATCACAGGCCATACCAATAATACTCATCATCATAGGGCTCCATTGCTTAGCAGCCAGGTAAGGAGCCTATGTTTATATTGTGTGTGTGTGTGTGTGTGTGTATTTGTGTGTGATGTGTATTGAAGAATGTTAGGAGAGGAACCCAGTTCCCTGCCTTCTGACCTCATTTAACATCTGACCTTAGTGTGACCTCATCATGCTGACTTTTTTCCCCTCTCTCTTCTTTCCACAGTTGTTGTTGTTGTCATTTTTATACTTGTTCCTGTTTCTCATCCCTTGTCAGTGCTTTGTGTACATTCCACAACTTGGCAGGGACAACAGCAAGGGTATCTTTACAGAAGGCATACAGTGTAGGCCTCAGGAGGGTGGGGGAAAGTGAAGTTGAGGTAGAGGTGTATGTAAACAGGGGATGTATTGGAATATTGTGTAGGCTGCAGA